>NC_039487.1:856534-1156534 GCF_003590095.1 Trichoplusia ni
TAGGTTAGAGATGAATTCTAGTATTACCAGCTTTCACTGTAATCTATACTAATATATAAAGCTGAAGAGTTTGTTTGTTTGTTTGAACGCGCTAACCTCAGGAACTACTGTTCCAAATTGAAAAATTATTTTTGTATTGAATAGACCATTCACCGAGGAAGGCTTTAGGCTATAAACCATCACGCTGCGACTAATAGGAGCGAAGATACAATGGAAAATGTAAAAAAAACAGGGCAGATATAAATCATAACTACCCACGGGACGAAGTCGCGGGCAACAGCTAGTATATTATATTCGTTTACTTATGCGTATAAACAAAAACAAAACAAAAAGAGATTTCCGCGGTATGGGTATTTACAAACATTCAAATCAAATACACAATAACACCCAGCCTCAGAACAAGTATTTGTGTGATCAAACAAATGCTTGTCCCACATGGGGATTGAACCCGCAAAACATCGCGCATAGTGGGTTTAACATGGTGACATATAGCCCCTCTCTATTCGTGCATTCGAAAAAATATTTTGATTACAGTTAATTGTTATGTTACTTGAACTTGGCTTGACACACTACCGTGCACCTAGATAAGTATTAACAGATAAATATCTTAAGATCTTCTCAAGTGATATATAGAAGTTTAAAGTCTAAAGTTCTAAGTGAACAATATAAACTAATTATAAAATAATGTTCGTGAACTTTGCACAAACAATATTACATCACTTGAAAATAATTAATATTACCAAAGTCCATCAGGAAAATCGTTGAAAACCCATTAGATAGTAGAGTGATGATGATGCTATCATGATGACCATATAATTGGTTACATAGTTTAAAGCCCGCAGAAAATTTGTCGAGAAAAGAGGTTGACTTTTAATCGGTGTACCTGCTATCACGTCAATTGTAACTTAGTCGAAATGCCAAGCCTTCAAATTCTATATTCTTATGCACGATCCAACGTAACCAATGAATTATTTTTTATCAACTAATCACCAAAAAGACCGACAGCTTAAAATTTGCCATCTTGTCCATTTCGATTTATGAAACTGTAGACAATAACTTCTAGAACTGTTTAATGTTACTTTACCGTAAGACTATATTCCTATAAGTCATTATAATAAAAAAGTATCAAGCGATAAGACCGCTTTTTGTAGTCCACATATTTGTTTGTATTGACCTAATTTGTTCTTCCTAATGGTGCACAATAAAGAGTAGCGCCATCTACTAGTGATTATAGCAACTTCCATTTTCTCCTATTTCAAGACCAGACTCTAGACTACCATATCAGCTTCTAATGGTGCCCTTTCTTTTATCTCTTCCTTAAACTGCAAGAAAATAGAAGAGCTTAATATTGAAACACCTTGGTCGTTTTGACATGGAAACAATTATGTCACCCTATTATTACAGAAATACAAGTACATTGTTTGCGTACATCAATTGCTTCTGTTCTAGTAACACAATCACTCTTTTAATTACACAACAATTTCCTAACATTCATGAAGATGACAGATTTTATCGTTTCTCTGCGTCATTCATAAGGAAATGTTGAAGAATACTTAAATTTAAATTAGTATTCTTAAGTTTTAAGAAGAGGCAACGAACAGAGAATCGTGGAAGGATTTGGGGGAGGCCTTTGCCCAACTGTGGGACACAGAGGGATAGATAAAAAAAAGAAGTTTTAAGATCTGGGCAGCTAGACTTCATCATCATCATCAGCCTTGAATAACCCACAGCTGGGCATAGGCTTCCCTTTTATTATGCCATTCTCCCCAGTCTTTTGCCCTTCGCATCCATCTTTTTCCTGAAATCTTTTTTATATCGTTTGCCCATCCTATCCTAGATGGCTTACTTCCAAAATTTAACAAAACAATAAATGCGAGATTCCCTACTCCAGTGCCTATTGCTGTCCTCGCTTCCACAAACGACTTACTTTAAGAGATGGTGGTACATCTCAGTTTTACAGCCTAAAGCAGGTGGTTGGAAACTAAAGCACTTAAATTTCAGAAGACACATTTTGCTTTCCCAAGGCCTAAGGCGAGGCATAACTCTTAGGCGGAATAAATTACTTATACAACTTGAGACTTTGAAAGTTACGAGTATTTTCTAAAACCTCTTAAAAGGACACGAATAATTTAGAAAGACAAGGTTCTTATTATTTTAGATGATAATAATATACTGTAAAATTTAAAGATTTGTAATGAAGTGTGTATTACAACAAACTAATAGATAATGATGACTATGAAATACATCATCCGTGAATATTTCAACTTTATAGCTATCACGGTTCATGATATCAGCTTGGAGGACAGACGGACAAACAGCGTTGCCTCAGTCATACATTGACTTTTAATTTCTTCGAAAAAATAACGTATAGAAGTAGTGTTATGACATGATTTCAAAAGAAACGCATATTATCAATTTTTCAGTATCTTTTCACTTAAAACATTCACTACTTAAAGCAGATTTTCTCTTATCTTATCAGTATTTCGTTAAATAGAGATATTATGTAACGAGATTTATTTATATTTAAATAATTTTTTATTATTAAACTATCCAACGGTTTACTCACGCGTATTTATCAGGATAGCCCGACAAGAATCATTCATCATGAGCTGGGTTTTATTTTCTTTACTTATATTCATTTTAGCAAGTTAATGTACCTTGTAACGAATGAAACAAAAGTCCCACTGATGTTAACAGCACAGATTTCTCATCATTATTATTTTGTGTAAGATTGTTTAGATTATTATGTGTAATTTCTAGAAATAAATACAATTAATTACCTTTAAGACCAGAGAGCGACGGAACGAGTACAAAAATGGCTGAAACGTTGATAAATACGTCCCAATCCTGAAACAAAGATAGTTGAAATTAGTTATTTTATCAAACACTAGCTGAGTCCGCAGTTTCACCCACTTTTTCCTACCCTTTAACGTTTTCAATTAAATACACTATCAAATACAAAATAGTTTTACAATACGAACCAGCAGATCTTGAGCTTAGCGTGGACAAACAAACAAACAAGGTCCATAGTTTTAATATAGTAAAGATATCTTCAGATCACACGGTCATATAACCTTCTCCACAAATGTTGAAAGGTATAATCACACAGAAAACAATATACTTAAGAATTTGCTTTTATCTTTTAAACAGCACGACCTTGCTGACTGTAGAATCATTGCAAAACCACGGCCATGAGGTCCGTGTGACCGGTAACCGGAAACTATTGCTAATCAAGCCGAAAAAAATAAACAAGGAGATGAAATTGTTAGTGAAACGGGTGTGGGAAAGAGATATCTCTAGGCCGTGTAGTGCTCTATCACGCTTCTACAATTGCAATAATAATAATTTGAAAAGAAGCTCTTAGGAGTCAACGAAATTAAATGATATGATAATTTCACCACATTTAGTATTTTTTGAGAACCTATCGTATCGACTACTCGACTACCCTGATAAGAAATGTCGAAACAAACTAAGGGGTCGCAGTCTCTTTTGAAGTCCAGACAATTTTACACATAGCCATCCAATAAACGATGACATTATTTTAATAAAATAAATTTGATTGTAGTTGATTAGATAGTCACTCCATATAAAGTAGATATTTACGTAGTAGAAACTGGCAAGATAGAAAGAATAATATCCCAACTTGGAAAAGATTCCGAAAAAGTTGGAGAAAAAAAATTTTGAGTCGTGGGTGTTTCACAAACATTCAAGTCACTTGCACAAAGACACCCAGATTCAGAACAAACATTTGTGGGTCACACAAATGCTTGTCCAACGCCAGGATCAAATCCACGGACGTCGCCTAGGCCTACACTGGGTTTGGTGTGGTAATCACTTGGCAATTATTTAAAAAAGTGTGGGGCAAAACAGTGCTCATAATAATTTTAATTGGTAATTATCAATCAGTGCCTTTCCAACCCATCAAAGCTGTCTAATAGGTATTTATTTTTATTCCTATCAATACGCGTATTGCGTAGTTTGGAAAATAACTGAAATAGATACGTTTATGTCAGATTAAAAGATAACAGAGACAATAAAACGTGATTAAAAACGTGGTGGACATCATTACTAATTAATATTTTAAGGCTAATTGCTTGGATTGATTGTTTGGTGCTCGCTCTTCAGGTTCACGTTTGATTTTAAAACAAAACCTCACGGAATCAAGGGTTCCATCATCATCATCATCATCACCATCAGCCCATATTCATCCACTGCTGGACATAGGCCTCCCCAATTGCACGCCATCGAGATTCGAGATCTATCTTCGTTAGGGTTCAATAATTTTGGAAAAAACACCAAATAAGCAAAGTAAAATAGGTCATACATTAAATTCATGACCCTACCAACCGCCAGTTAGCCTCGAAAATTTAACTGTTAGGGAGACATACAGACAGCGGAGCTTGACTAATAAGACTAAACTTAACTCCTTTCATTAAATGAAGACTGCTATAAGGATTTTGAACATCACACAAAGACCGGTCAAAAATGGAATCGTAAGACGATGCAATAACCGGATAAAAACGGTCGAACGTGCTCGCTATTTGTTGTAGCAAGTTGTTAAACAAATATAGATGCTAATGGCCCCCTTACTAATGATTGTTTATTTACATCCAGCGGTCTGGGTCAAGTTAATGAGAAAGAACAAAAAATAGGAATGCTTGACGTAATTAGTGACATAACAATTGATAATGAACTTTAATTCATTTTAATTAGTGGTGATTTTAGTTCTCAATGAAGTATTGTTTTGCAATTTGACGATTTTTTTTTCACTGATTCAAGGGACACTCCTTATAAAACAGGGTACTATTTAGTGGTGTGGCAGCTAGAAGACTGAAGATTTATCTATACTCAATTTCCGAATCGTTGTTTGAATGGATAGTGAAGGATGATCATAACACTACAAAAATAGAGGCAACTGACAATCATTATTTTTTATACTTAAAAAAAGAGCGAGTCCTGCATTAAGGAGTTGACTGTGACGCAGGGTTTCACAAACATTCAAGTCACGTGTACAAAGACATCCAGACTCAGGATAGGCATTCGTGGATCACACAAATGCTTGTTCTACGCTGGGATCGAACCCGGAACAAGTTGGGCTCAGTGCGTTAGCGTGGTGACCTCCACCACTCGGCAGTCGAAGTCCATTAGTATATAACTACACCTCATAATCCATTTATTAGAATTACTACAGGTCTAGCAAGTTAGAGGACAAAATTTGTTTGGTTTCTAGTACTTTCACCCAATGAGGTACCCAAAATACAAAAGTTTGGGAAGAAATATTTATGTAATGAAGATATTTCGTTTTAAAGAAAACATTATAAAGCAATTAATAAATAAGAATAAACTTACCCTGACTGTCCCCAACACTAAACCGGCACCAATAGTACCACATCCAGCTATGAAGAATGGTACTGCCACTTGCATCAACGTTGTCCACCATCGTTCCTCTTTCTTCTGAAACCATGGTACCATAGTTAGGCAAACAGTTGAAATAGGTGTAAGAAAAGAGGCAAAAAAATATAGGCAAACAATCTTTTGGTTTAAGCTTTTGGTATAGATGCGTATATTATGTATGGGTTAGTATGGGTTAAATTTGGTATCTTGGGAACTAAACTGCAGGTATATGCTAGTTATAATGACTTAGTAAAGCAGGGTTCGTAAGTCCATAGTATTATGTGGTTCATAAAAGAAAGATTTTGGTATAAAACATCAAACGACCATCAAAACCGATGATGACAATGTTATCATTGATAATGTTCCTAATGCTGACAAATCAGAGTAAGGAGTTCAGATAAGACAATGTCAAGAAATCAGTTACACTTAAAGTACCTGATTTGTTTTTTATAGTTACTTATCTGATTTTGTTACGGTTTACTCATGCATATGGCTTGACTTGGGGCCCCGTTGCGTCAGCTCATGGTTAAGGACTCCGCTTGGGTCCGAAACTAGTCGGGCAATTCAGATAAATACGCGTGAGTAAACTTGTTGTGGTTTTACGGTTTGACGATGAGCCTAGCCTGCGTTCACAATTATTTATATCGATTTCATCACGATCGATCACGATTTCAATAGGAACGAAAAATTATGGAGTTCTTTCAGATATTTTTATAAGCGATGTATTTTTTTAGCAGATTGGTAAGAAATCATAAAATGTATAATAAAGTAGGCATATAGGTACTCGAGCTAGGAGTTCAGCGGGTGTGAGGGGGCCCTTAAAGACTTGCGATCCCCCGGAGAGCCGCCGGTGGAGCCTTCTAAAGTAGCGCTGTGCTAAAAGAATAGCGCCCCAAAAACTTTAACTTAAAAAAATAAAATCACATTTCTAAAATATAAAACGGAACTATGTATAAATGTGACTGATGTCAGATCGATGACGTTTATCAGTGTTGCTATAGAGGTTATTTTTGACGCATTTTTGTATCATGTAGGTTTTATGTTGTTTCATTATAAGTTGGGGCTGATATATTTATAACTAAGAAAAGCTACTCTCTTTAATTGAAAGGCCACTTAAAGCTGAGGAGCCGTCAACCAAAAAAAATGTGGTTAGTGGAAATTTAAAATATATCGTGCAGTTTCAGAGGCCTATGTCCAGCAGTGGACGAATATAGGCTGATGATCATACACGGTTACAGTTAGGCCCAAAATTAGTAACCATCTAGCAATATGCAGTAGGCAGAAGAAAACCCAAGTAAACGTCGGATATTATTCATAATGTCATTTGACAAATTCACTTACGTTTCAAGTTACAAAATGTGATATTACCAATAATCTTGCATAGTAAAGTAAACTCCCTCTGTGAATTCTTGTAGGCATCAAGTTTTCTGTTCAAATTGACTGTTAACTTAAAAAGAATATTTTCTATGATTTGTAATCATTTGTTCACGCGGTAATTTTGGCAACTGTGTCAGTTTGGCTTCGAATAGTCGTGTCTGACTAGTTTTAGACATATTTGGAATCTAGACCATCTGGATATTTTGTATGAAGGATAGATTTTTAAAGCTTTTGATGCGTTTACAACAAAAACTAAATCTTATATGTATAGTAAACAGTGAGAAACAGATGAGAAACTATCTTAAATATTATGATTGTGGAACAAGAAAAATATACGAATGTAATTCATAGATTTATGAAATTCTCGTGTTACAATGTACGAGTACCGTAATCCTCTGAAACGGCTTGACCGATTTTGATCAAATTTATATGGATTTGTAGTTAGGTCTAAAAATCAGGTACTATTTATTCTTGATACTCCTAAATAATGATTGTAAACGACAAACATTTTTTAATCCTTATAACCATAAGTTCCATACAATTAAATTATACGGCGAAAAACGTTTTCCGAGCAGCTAGTTAATAGATAAAAAGAGGTGATTCCCCTGCAATTTGATTGTAATTCTGGAAATTAATCTTACTTTCGTTCAGTAATTAACATGGATTTAGATATAAAAACAAATATTAGTTAATTATCGTTGATTTTCTCTAACAATATTTCCTTATACTTTCCCCTATTTAAATCGCATTATAATTATCAGATCAGTTTTCACACGGGTATTTACCTTTATCTATACTAATATATAAAGCTGAAGAGTTTGTTTGTTTGATTGTTTGAACGCGCTAATCTCAGGAACTACTGGTCCAAATTGAAAAAATATTTTTTGTTGAATAGACCATTCATCGATGAAGGCTTTAGGCTAAATGATCACGCTGCGACTAATAGGAGCTAAGATATAATGGAAAGTGTGAAAAAAACCGGGCAGGTATACCTAAATCATAACTTATATCTTCTACCCACGGGGACGAAGTCGCGGGCAATAGCTAGTAATTGATATAAATGCAATTAGATTAACAATTTATAAACAACTTTCACAATTTATTGAGTGTATTGGGGACATGTGTCAGTAACAATGAGTGCTATGATAATTATTGATAACAATGTTTGTTTAGACTTCTTAACTAGTCCACGGTCAAGTTTTATTTGTTATTTTACTTATAAATATAGGTAAGTGAAGTGGGATAATCGTAAATCAAGGATTAGTATCCGCTCATATGATGCCACCATTGTGCATCGGTCTCGATACGCCGTCATAGAGTCTAGAGTGGCCAACGATTGTTAAATGAATTCAGATTATTCAGTTGTTTTAGAAAGATTTTGTTATTTTTTGAGTAAAATATTCTTGGCAAAAGAAGTATTATATTTTGACAAAAATTTCGTGGTGGTTCATGTATAGTATGCATGAGTTACAGGTTCAATCTTATTGCATAGTTAATTTAAAGACTTATTGAAATCTAGATCTGATCTTCTACGATTTTGTTGTAACTTTGTGTTATATTTACCATTATTTTAATTATTATTTTTTTCCCTGCCCCCATCAGTAGCGAGATTGATTGTCATTGTCTAGCAGTGAGGCTAATTGAATCATACATGTTTTGAGTAGAAATTATCTTTATTAGTCGTAGTATCGAGAGTACTCGAGTATCCCCAATTACAAATTATTTCAAGATAAGAAGTTTCGTACTAAAGAAGATAAAGCCACTTGTTTCAAGTTTCAAACGTTTCTGATACAGGAATTCCTCAAAATGTTAAATTGAAGTGATTATTTATGCATTGAGATCGCATGACTAGTTACGATTATGTATTCTAGTTAGGTTCGAAACTAATTGGGCGTCAGCACGGGGGTGTTTCTCCGAGACCCAGGACGGGGGGCCACATTCGGTGCTATGGATGTGGTCCTAATATGAGGCGAGGAGGCCGGCGCTCTTTACACATCGGCCTCCACACAACACGAGAAAGTGACCCACCGACCCACACTACTGGCCGGTGGAAGCCCGCGGTCGGTGTTTGAAGGATTGCAACGCATTTCCATACACCGATACAAGACGCCAATGACGTAGCACGGCGGTTCAGGTTGAGTCAGTAAGAGTGTGACCATGAGGACCATGAGGTGACCATGAGGACCATGAGGTGACCATGAGGACCATGAGGAGGAGTGGGAGTCCATGAGGGTCCAAACTAATCGGGCGATTCGCTATCAAATAGTTCTGTATCCACTTAAGGAATTCTGATGACATCGCTTCTAATTCAAATAAGCAATGATAAAATAACAATTTTAACAACAATATCATAACAAATAACTACTTGAATAAATCCCTAAAGTGAACAAAGCAAAGTTATCTTTCATTTCGTAATGCTACCATTTGCTACTACAAGAGTTAAAGTCTTCAATCCGTGACTATCGTTGTTTGATAAGATAAGTAATCTTTTGCATCTCGACTCCAAACAAAGGATTTTCGAGCACTTTTCTTAATCGATACTCGGATAAAATAATCGGCAATAATAATAGCATTTATTTTATTAAGGGCCGATTTTTCAATCGCCAGATAACTTTTATTCGACGAATATTGGCTTTTGTATAGAAAATATGCACAAACCATATTTATTCCTCAGACAAAAGTTATCTGACGATTGAAAAATCGGGCCTTAATGTATTTGGCAATTATATTCTTGACATATATTTTCAGGTAATGACGGTCCGCGGTCAGACTTCTTGTGTGGTGACATACCGACAAAGGCGATAAAGGCGCGGATGACGTAGCATGGCGGTTCAGGTTTAGTCAGTAAGAGTCTGACACTACCCATTTCCTCCCCCGAGGAAGCGGGTGTCAATGAGGATTCCCACGCCTTACAAAAAAAAGACCTTGACAACCGACATTTTCTGATTTGTTTTCTAGACTGTTTGCCCAGTAGTGGGACGATTACATGACTTTTATTACAATAACTTTACCGGTAATTACGTTCATAGGCTATTAATGTCAAGTGTATTATTGTGGTTAACCTGACGATGGTTACCGGCTCAATTACCTAACAAAAACCATTTTAACTAGACCTGTTAGAATATCGGTTTCGAGACAATTGTAAGAGTTAATTACTAATGATGTTTAACTCTGTCTAGTTTATCTATCACTTGCTTCCGGCTTCGGTTATATCGCGTTTCCAAGAGAACTCCTCTAAAGTGCGGGATAAAAACTATCCTATGTTCTTTCTCAAGGTCAACTCTATCTCTGTATCTAACTTCATTAAAATCAGTTCAGTGGTTTAGAAGTGAAAGCGTAACAGACAGACAGACAGAGTTACTTTCGAATTTATAATATTAGTAGGGATATTAATAAGGATTAAGTTAGGTGTGCTATTGAGATCCTATATCCTAACTTTTGGACAATGTCACATTACATTAGCATGCAAACCTTCAAATGTATGAGAATGACATTCGATAAGTGACGTGACTTTGACTTGTCAGTTTCATACATTTATGTGTGAATCAGCATTAGTGCTCGGAGAAATGTATATTTTTTACAGTTTCATATTTATCAAAATTGCATAATTGACGGAATTCTCATAAAACAGACGGTCTAGACAATGTAACATCGATCATAGATTACAATCCAAAACGTCAAGTATTAGTACGACTGACTCCTTCATAGAGAATAGTAGATAATCCTTGCGTCGTGAAGGGTTCACAAAAATATAAGCCTATCATTACATGCACAAAGACACCCAGACTCCAGCTCCTTCAGTTGTGTAGCTCACAAACCCTTACCGTACGCGGAAATCAAACTCGCGATAAATCCCGCACTGGGTTAAGCGTGGTGACCTCAACCGCGCGGTCTACAGTTCCATATTATTTTATTTACTCCATAAATCGTATTGAGACATACCAATATTATTAAGCACAGTTTATCTAGAACTTAACGAGTAATAATACTATATCTTATCAAATAATCCAGTAACGTAAAATTTGAGATTTGAACTATATACAAAGAGGAATTCCAATAAGTCTAATCATTTTCAAAATCAAAGTTCAATGATTTATCTGTATAATTAATCACGCCATATATATGTTTATCTCGGGTTATGTACACGAGATTAATTTCAGATTTTCATCACAGTCCAATTTATTATTATTCTGCATCACTCATCATTGAATTTTAATTTATCTCGACTTATCCATTTTAATTCTTGATTTGAGTATTTAGACTTTTATCTTTGACCAAAGCAAACATATAAATTACTCTAAATCGTCTTATATGGGATAAAACCGATTGATACGTTAGATATAAAGTTATTTTCGGATTTGACGCGACATGTTCCAGATGTTTTGATTTAATTATAAATGTCATAATTACAAGACCTTTCAAATTTTTTTTACCCCCGACGCAAAAAGGGGTGTTATAAGTTTTACGTGACTGTCTTTCTGTGGCATCATAGCCCCCGAACGGATTGAGCGAAAGGTGAATTATGTCCGAATTTTCTTAAACATGATAAAAATCGGTTGAGCTGTTTAAAATTGGTAGTGGATGAACCAGTAAAGGCAGTGCTGGTGCTAATAGTGCATAGCCATCCTAAAATAGTTCAGTATTAACGGTTAATTAAAGACACTTATTCGACTTAGTTGCTGATTTCTTGACATTTTTGTAACCAATTTTACCTGTATTTCCCTTACATGTTCAATTTTCTAACAGTCAATAACAGTGATGTCTTATGTAATACGACAGCGTGTATGGCGCTAAATATGTTATATAATAAAACGAATAAAACCTTAAGATTAAGGTAACAATAAATAGTAAAGATAATAAAAAGTAATACCTACATGAACAGCATTCTTCCAAGAAAGGTTAGCGAAAGGAAAAGAAAGAAAATTAAACTTTGAAGTCAGGAAATTAAAAATCACCATGTAAAATCTTCACGGAACAACACAAGGTGCGGTGTTTATAACCGGTGCGGTGATATTTAAAATATTGATCTAGTGTGTAGACATGTATTATGTTTACCAAGAAGGCAATAGTACCATTTGTAAAATAAGTTTTGGGCCTCCCCATGAAATCCTTTGTTAAGACAGTACTTTGATTCTTCTTGTTGATATAATTATACCTTAATATCCTTTTTCTATATCTAAGACTGGTTCCACAGCTGTCCGGGAGACTGGTACTTGATGACCGAACCAGCTTCTCGGATGTTCACATCTGACATGAGTGTTTTAGCGTCTCAAGTCACATGCACAAAGACATCTAGACACAGGGAAATCATTCTTTGATCACAAACGTTTGCTTCACGCGGGGATCAAAACAAGAGACGCCGCGACACGACGCGTATTGTGGGTGACCTTAACCACTCGGCTATCCATGCAGAAAGGCTCAACCCATTTGGGTCTACAGTGCTCGGTCTTGTCTCCCGGATAGCTGTGGAATCATCCTTTATACCCTACCCCTTATACTTTCTTCTACCCCTTTAAATACTTCTTTAACACTTACTCCTGATAGCGGTTGTTTTTCAGCGTCTGCATCAGCTATCTTCTTATCTGGGGGATCCCCCGGACTTTTCTCGTTAGAATTTATCGACGCCATGTTGTATGAACCGTCTTGATCTCCAATTTCATCTGGAAAAGAGAAAATTGTAATGTTATTACTATGTCCTTGGTGTCTAGATTTAATAACGGTAGTGCTAGTATCTGGATGGAAGGATCCCAGATCCTAAGGGGTATTAACTAAAGGAAATATGTTCTCCACTTTGCTTGAGGTAGGAACTCCTCTTAAGGTCCGTAATTGACCTTAGCGTTAAAATTTCTTAGGACACCGTATCAGCTATTTTTTGATCCAAACGCGATAGCTTTACCCTTCATTAATAAGTTAATTCTGTTAAGAAATTACGTCATTTTAGAAGTAAATACAGCTGCTAGCATTGCTAGCAAATTAGGTAATAGTTGTACCAATGCTTTATGTAGGTACTAAACGTACCACCGCCACCAAAACAAAATGCATGTTATCAATTCCCGTTACGATACACTTCCTATTATTTTTTTTCTCATTCTTTGAGTTTCGGCAATTTTTGTTTTTATAATTATACTCGCTATTGTCAAAAGCACAATGAACTCTATTTATGGACATACAAGTTCCAAGATTGACAATTCCGCAACATTCAATTAAGTAAATTGGAATCTAACAATAGTGAGAGAGTTCTGTAATAACCGAAGCATCAATTACATTATCGGAATAACTCTAATTATAAAAAAAACTGGTCTACGCAGTATAACTTGCGGATTTTTTTTACGAAAAAACGTGTAAAGAAATAGCTGTTATTGAACATAGAAATTTAATCCTTCTGTCGCACTGGTGTCATAAACATTCAAGTCACATGCACAAAGAAAGACTTAGGACAAGCATTTTTGGATCATACAAATCGTTGCCTTACGCGGGAATTGAATGCGCGACACGTCATATGAAAGGATTCTGGTATTTAAACAAGAGATTCTTCTTTAGAATTAAAACTCAAATTTGTATATAATCTATTACTTTAGAACTAAAACGCAAAATGTCTCGTTCCATGTCCCGCTTGTTACACAAGTGCTAATTACATAATCTAATACATATCACGAGTATAATTACTGTTTTATTTAAGTAAAACTTATATAACAATGAAAGAATAACAATTTGTGATTAACAAATGCATCCATTGTTAAAAAAGAGAATCATCACTTTTTGTCATTTATGGGAAGTCCCCTGGTTTGTATGAACTGCTTTGTCTCCACTTGGTGAGGTCAGAAATTAGTTTTGACATTGTATGACGTCATGAATTTCTTGGTACTAGGTGTGCGTTTGAAATGGGAAGATAATCGGGATCGCAGCAACTCGATAGGGTTCGGACTACAATTTTTTTATTTTTCCTTAGGTACAATGTTATTTTTCTGTATAAAAGTGGTTGATAGACTGACAGATTTTTTTAAAGAAACTACTATGAGAGAATCGGTTATGAGGATCTACCGAGCAGGGTTTGACAATCTTTATTTATCCTTCTTAGCCATTGTCAATGTCAATGTAATTTTGAGTCAATATCTGTTCTAACATTCCAACATATTCTATCTACTTAACAGCAGAGAAAACACGTATTTCCACCAGAAATCGATTTGACTACATGAATATTTATGTAGGAATATACAACAATTGTTTATAAACCTTTTTTCCTTACTATTCACAAAGGCTAGACAATAACGTGTTAAACGTGACGGAAAACGATTGCCATGTAATCATACAAAATAGATGCAATGCGCAAGCGCACATCGACAGCGCAAATTAACAAACAAATAAACTCATTTATTTAAAATCCCATAAATTATATTACATGTGTTTATGGTAAACGTCTATTGTCTATAACTCACAGCAGATAAAATTACAATAAGTGACCGTGCAACGTTGTATAATTTGTTACAGTTAAAATTACCAGATAAGGTAAATTTACACGGTTTCGATGGTTTATCGATGATAAGCATAAAACATATTGGTTCAAATCACGTGGCTATAACGAAATTCAGCATAATAATGATAACGCCTAATGTTATAGGGTTTGTATAAATTCTTAATTCTGCTATTTTTTTACTGCGACTAGCCCTTCACACTTGCGCATTGCCACTCCTGCAAGGCAGGATCTACACTGAAACCAAAACAAATAACTATAATGTAAACAGTTTAATAAATAAATAAATAAATAAATAAAATAAACCAACGGAAACCACCGAGACACGGTGTGTCCCAGGGGAAACAACTGCCTTGGAACCCGCAACGAAATTTATTAGAAATAGTAAAAAGGAGGAGTAAGAAAAAATGTTCCACTTCCCTTCATGGCTAGCGGGGGGCAAGAAAAAAAATGGTAAGTAGTACCGAAGAAATGAGATTGGAGCATAAAAAACCAAACCGTAACTTTTTAATCGGAAGGAAGTGCTTATGGACTTCTTCCGCTCTGGGGAATATGGAGACTTATGCCGCCAGATTATTTCCGGTTAAAATGACCGCAGTGTTTCACCCTTCCCTTGTACCAGATAGCCCGGAAACACGTTGCAAACTACAGCAAAACATTTTGTTGTTTGCATTTTGCCAAAGCATTTCTGTGCAGCAGTATTATTATGCTAATGAAAGATATCCGAAAATGCTTTGCCAAACTATATTATGACTTAAAATATACCAAGAGAGGTATTAACTGTTGAAGTAAGAAACTGCACTGACGGCACGGATAGCAATTTGTAAAGGTCACCACGCGAAATCACGATGTGTCACGGGTTCGATCCCCGCGTAGGTTAACGAAGAATAGGCATTTTTGTGATCTAAAAATACACTGGGTGTCCTGATGCATGCCATTTTAATTTCTACAAAAAATCCTGCGACACAATGATTGATTTTCTTAGTGTGAGAGTCGTTTTATTTTCTGCGGGATCCGGTATGTAGAAATACCGTGCAAAAATAACTTATAGCCCAATCATTATTTTAGTCATGTTCAAATTAAAACACATAGGTCTTTAAAAGCTAATTTATACTAAAACTATGTTTAGGCAGTCTGTAATTTATAATACCTTTGTAAATACAGTATCATCCTTAAAGCAAGCCAGTAAGGTTCATTTTCATGTGCATATCATAGATTTGATGTTAGAAATACAAATTAGCCCATTCAAGACACAACTTCGATATATGACCACTTAAGCCTTCAAATCGTAGCTAAAGGTATGGGGGTACGTGTTGGGGGTCTACCCTCTTTTGGTGAAAGACTCCCACTATCACAATTCTGTACGGTGAAGGTCATGTCCATGTCCTTTTCCCCTTCCCGCTAGATGGCGTTGTAAACCATAAGATATTTTTTTTATCAAATTATGTTTATGGAAAAATACTGTAACTTAGAATAAAAATGTTACTATTTAAATATTAGGTATAATTGAAAAAATAATTAAAATACGAATGAGATATAAAATATGCGTTCACTATTAATAGATACAATCTAATAAATAATAAGGAAAGTTAATTAAGCGGTCTTCCTTTCGAGGGTCAATAGTTTATTTTTTTTACCTCTAATTACCACCATTCATTATGGATTGCAATCAACGATTTGATAAATATCTAAAGGTGTTACGTTGTATGCTTAGCAACAAAACTTGGCTACAAAAGACACAGAGACTCCGCTTGGTGTACAGACGGCCTAAGCTACAAAACATACCTTACCCACATTATTAAATTTCGTTACTTCAATTTATTTTCTGCTATTGCATGCCGTGTTCGTGAAAGCTATACAAGGTCAATAAACGTTAGGGTTCCTTGCGTTATTCTCATTGAACCATCCAACCTTCATGATATAATTGCCAATATTTACATAGTACATTTTAGGATAATTGATCATAAATTATGCACAATTGTTTTGAAGTTAATGATTGATAGGAACAAAGAAAGGCAATTAGAAATGTAGAAATTATATTTTAGTCTTTTCATATTGTAATTTAAAATGAGAGACATTTTGGGTTAAAGCTTTGTAAAGGGTTTTTGCCTTGCAGCGTTTTGGATCAAAGTAATGACCTTCGTTTACTCGTAAAACACATTACAGAAAAGGTTTTTTTTTATCAAAAAGCCTTTCGTCTCTAATTAATGTAATCCTTGTATCGTGAGTTTTACAAATATTCAAGTCACAGAAACAAAGACAATCAAACTCAGAGAATTTCAGAACAAGCAATCGTGGATAGCTTAATTATTCTAAGAATCTTAGTAATTGGATAGCTTAATGATTTTGGGGATAAAATATAGCCTACTAGCTTCTCTCCCGCGGCTTCGCCCGCATCGAGGTCGGTTATATCGCGTTTCCAAGAGAACTCTTCAAAAGTCCGGGATAAAAACTATCCTATGTTCTTCCTCAAGGTCAACTCTATCTCTGTACCAAATTTCATTCCAATCAGTTCAGTGGTTTAGACGTGAAAGCGTAACAGACGGACAGAGTTACTTTCGCATTTATAATATTAGTAGGGGTAGTAGGGATGACATTCACAATTAGACATTCTATTGGTTTTCTATGAATTATCAAAATCGGATGAGGAGTTTTTGGATTATCCCGTCACAAACTAATAAAATACAACTCTTTATACCTAATGTTGAAACAAATGTTTCACATTACGTTCGTTGTGAACGTTTATAATAATAAGATTGAATGAAGACCCATTGTTTGATGGATAATGCACAAGTTATTTAAAAAATGACTCAATCTGTGTAGAAAATCGTTACACGTGGTGACATTCATTTCTCAGAATTTTATCAAAAGAACATCAAAGGAAACAGAAATAAATTGGAGGATGAGCATCTGATGATGGCGCAAAAATTGGGATGTTATAAGTTTGACGTGTCTGTCGTCTGCTTCAGAGATCATAGCTCCTGAAGAGATGTAACGATTTCGATTTATTGTGTTATATAATTATAAACGAATGTTAAAAAAAACATGAGTTCAACCGTTTAAAAATGGCTAAACTTGTGAGGATTGTAAGCAGGGGAGATGAACCGGAAGTCTGCAAATATCAAGAGTGGGCTCAAACAACAGATATTTTCTACCTGAAATATTATATCATATTTACTTCCTTTAAATTCAATAACAAAGTTATTTGGGAAACTTCTCATTTCACGAGAAAACGTTTCCGTACGTTGCAATCATATCGATTTCAGTCAAATCAGATGGAGGAATCGAATCGGACCGTCTTAAATTTAATAACCGTAGCAATCGATAAGGAAGATAGCGATTTACAAATAGGTAGGTACAGTTAGCAAGAAAGTAGTTAAAAAGTAAGCACATAAATTGGAGCAAGGTGGGTCGATAACGACCTCCGTGGTCGAGTGGCGTACGCACCGGTTTCAGGGTGTCGCTAGCTCTGAGGTCCCGGGTTCGATCCCCGGTCGGGTCAATGTAAAAATTCACATTTCTACATTGTCTCGGGTCTGGGTGTTTGTGGTACCTTCGTTGTATCTGAATTCCATAACACAAGTGCTTTAGCAACTTACTTTGAGTTCAGAACAATGTATGTGATGTTGTCCGCATTTATTTATTTATCATACCCTTTAAAGGTCTCGGGTCAAGTCTGGATGAAGCTAACACAGGACCGTAGAAATTGGCACGAGAAAGGGGTGGCTATGCCCAGCAGTGGGAGGATAAAGGCTATGGATGATGATGATGATGATGAAGCACATAAAAAGGCAGCTGGTTTAGACTGGATGCGGTAGGTGGAGGACCGAGTGTTGTAACGCGACTTGGAGGAGGCCTAAGCCCAGCTGTGGACATTGATAAGCTGGATTGGTTGAAGCAAGTAACCTTGATGGTGGAGAAAATATTATTTTTCCTCAGAGTAATAGATATTATTGATAACTTGCGATTTCAATGATGCTGTATCGGAAGAATACTCTTGTCCTGTGTACAGAAAACGTTGAGAGATGTACCGATTATGATTTAGATATATTCATCTTAAAAAAGAGATTGAGATTTTGAGGATGAGAAACAAATGCTAATATCACTTGTGTTACTGACGGCTGACGGTACATATGCGTTGCATGTCTATTCGCAATCATATGTACAGTTACGTTCGATTTAAGATATGTTGTCATGTACTTACATGAATAAAATAAATACACTTCTTTCATATAATACTTTGGCAATTTTTTGATCGATTTTATATTGGCTAAGTCATCTTTATCACATTATAATAATAATAGAACAGTATAATTTTATAGTGCTAACTATTAATTTTCGCTTGAAAAATAATAACGACTATCTGACCTAGACCCGTTATTCATGAGTCTATTTTACGACACTATCTCACGGCAGAGTGGCAAAACTATTAGTATAAATAAAAATGAACAGTAATCTCAACTTTAAATGTCCCACTGTTGGACTTAGGCATGGGTATGTCATAGCATTAGCTGGCAAACGGGGTACACAGGCTACTTATTTCGAGCTGTTATATAATCGACATCTACTCAGGCGAAGCCGCAGGGAAAAGCTAGCTTTAAACAAAAAATCTTTCGTTAATCTGATTGCATGGATACCGAACGATTAATGCTTGTTTTGAGCCTAAGTGTCATTTTGAATGTGAATTGAATGTTTGTTGAACGTCACATAAGGACGTGACATAAGGATTGATTTCCTTAATACGAGAATCAATCTATAAAAAGCTAAAACTAACAGAAGTTAATAACATGTCATACGGAACACCCAACTTAAATAAATAAATGTAACACGTATTAGAAACTTTGCAAAAACCTCAGTCGGAAAGTCACGGACGAATTCGAGGGGCATTGCACTAGTTTGACAGGTACCTTTATATCACGAGCATTTCTTGGTATTTTGTAATAACACTGTCGCGGTATTGTTTTGTGAACTAGCATGGACCAAAACTTAAATTGAACCTTAATATTATAAAAGTGAGTTTTGTTTGTTCATGATACTTTGTCTAAACTGCTAAACCAATTTTGAGACGTCTTTCCCGAGTGATAAGCTACATTAACAATAAGTACATTTTATATCCGTTATCCTAAATAAACGGGAACTTGGAGACAGAAACCGAGGGTGCCTAGTAAATAAACAAGACACAATGATTAAACCTATTTAATACCAATTGGTGTACAAAAAGACATGTGACCTTTATCAAGTGTTTTGCATATAAAGTGTTCTTATCTGTGACAATTTCTACCGTTTTTATGAAATTGCATCATTGGCACCATTAAATAGGTATCAGAATAGTTTCTCGAAATTATCCTAAATTTACAGTTACATAGACAGAGATATTCACAATGAAAAACATCTTAGAATTTCTTAACACTCCGGTTCATCAAAATCATTAGATCATAAAACGTTTCTTGAGCATCCTTTTTAATAAGCCTACTATAAAGTAACATAGATATATGTTTAAACCTTTGTTTATGCTCTGAAGTCTATGCTATCTCAATAACAGCACACTGACCTCATATCTCGTGACAGGGCACAACCCTTCCCTTTGGAAAAGTACAGGAATAACGTAAATATAGATATTGTAGGACTCATAAACAATGTATAAACATATATCTATATATCACAGGTTATATGTTGTATAGTAAAGGAAAATTTATAAGTAGACTAGCCTTTCGCCCGCGGCTTCGCCGGTCGCAGGTTATATCGCGTTTCCATGAGAACTCTTTAAAAGTCCGGGATAAAACTATCCTATGTTCTTTCTCAAGGTCAACTCTATCTCTGTACCAAATTTCATTAAAATCAGTTGAGTGGCTTAGACGTGAAAGTGTAACAGACATACAGACAGAAAGAGTTACTTTCGCGTTTATAATATTAGTAGGGAAGTAGGGATTGTAGTAGTGACTTTGTTTTAGACGAATTGTTTTTTTTTAGTACAAGTTTTAACATAAATATGTATAGTGAGCTAAAATCACTTATCTGTAAAACTATAAAAGTAACTTTTATATCCTAATAGTTGGCTCAACGCTCAAAATTAGAACATCACTGAAAGAAATGACGTCACTTCATATCACAAAGACTAGGAAATGACGAAACCAAGAATAAAACCTTACCGATAACCGAGTATCCCTCCATTCGGTTGAAGATCTTGCTCAGAGACAGCTCTAAACGTGCACCCATGTTTATTAACGACATTATTACAATAAAACTATGAAATATTCACGTATGAACTACACAAGTAAAAGTAATATAATTTAAACCAGTTCAAAGTCAAACACTTCGCTTGGTAGCTGTTCAACGACTAAATTTACCAAGAACACAATTCAATTGCGAAAAAATGTTTCCTCTTGAAAAACTGGCATTTAAAAAGTATTATATAAAAAATCTTCGAACAATCACACTTAATTCCACTGTTTACTCAATTATTGCGAAGTAGTATGATTACATTTCACTGATAAAATCACATCCCACTAATATCTTAAACTACTTAATAATTAATTAAATAAATACCGCGAAAAAAATTACATATTGATACGACCAAACTTTTTGAACGCACGTACAAAATTAAATTTGGAACGTTATAAAAAAACAAAAGGCAATAAAACGGCGCGGTTTTGTTACATTTTCGACACTATTTGAAATTCGAATGTAAACAAAAACAATATGGCTGCTTTAACACGCGTTGTGTTCACATTTTGGACCGCACAACATTAACAGTTAAGCATAACCTCGTGCACAAACGCTCGGTAGAACTATCTGCATTATAAATGATATTTAAACTGTAATGAGGGTAAAGTGTGCGTTCTCGTTCATTATTATAACTACCGGGTGATAATGAATTATTTACGAGTTTAACTGCATTCGCTATCTCTGCAAGATATTTCGCATTTGTTGTATTGCACGCACTGAATTTTATAAGTTTTATAAGGAATTGGCAAATAGTTTTGAAATTGCGACTGTTGGTAGCATTTGATTTAATGCAAGCGGTGTATCAAGGTTGTTCTGGCAATGGTAAGCAGATTTCTTAACACGATAATAGTCTAATATTGGAAATTGCATTGCTCGCCGAAGTCTCTAGAACACTTTTAGCCTAAGTATTTAAATGTAAGCTTGATCAATAGTCTTACTGTAACGGGACTAAATATATATTTTGCTTCATTTTGGCATCGAACTATCAACTAAAGTATTTACATTAGTTTATCACACGTTCATTTATTTTATTTGCATAAACTTGAACTGAGTACGTTATCACTTATCAGCTATTATTAAATTCTATGTAAAGAAAATGAAACCACGCTTAAAATTTAACTGGTTCGGTATCATTTTATTTAATTCTTCTACTAGAAACCCTACTCTGGACAGCATATTCAATTGTAAGAGAACTTCGCCATTATCTGCATGGATGGTCATAACAAAAAACTACGTAAGAAACGCGGAAAACAATATATTATTTAACAGAGGCCTTACTTGTACTGTTGTCTCGCTCCCACAAAAATAACATACTTAACATTACTTTTCCACAATGCGCGAATTTTGATTTAGGATCCATTTAGACGATGTGGGAAATATCGTGCAAGTTGTAATACATTGCTGGCAATTATATATCAAGAAATACCGTGGATTAGAAGATAATTTAAATTGTCTGGACTTTAAAAGAGACCCCCTGAGTTTTTTTCGACATTTCTTCTTCGGGTAGTCAGATAGGAAATGTTGACTCCAGCGTTCTCAAAAAAAAGAAGCATGTAAAAGTGCCTACTTACAGAATAAATGATTTCATTTCATTTTGTTAGATACTCGAGCTTAGCGGCTGCTCAATGTACTGCAACTTGCATGGTATACCTCGCATCGTCTAAATGGACCCTTAGAAATGTGTTAGTAGTCCACATGATTGTAGTTTTCAGTAAAGAGGTCTTGCACGTGACAATAATTGCATTATTAATAACAAATGTTAGCAAAATAATAAACACGTTGAAGAAATGATGTCAAAAAAGTGTCGACCGCGTTATTCACAGTTATCAATTTAGGCTACTTTTTTTTCTTCATACAAAATCGCGTACTCATTTTAAACGTGTTTCATTTTACGCAGACGAGCACTGTTTTGGTTTTTAAATGTTTTAATGATTCATTGTTATTCCAGTCGGACATACGGAAAATGAATTTTATTATAATAGGTACTTGTTCTTTTAAGACGACAATAAGACCTTTAGTTACGTATATGCCTAAACGTTTATTATCAACGAAGGTCAATAGCCCGAAATTTAGCGTAGTAAAACAAGTTTTTATTAAATTTTAGTATCTCACCTTACATAATTGCTAAAGCAGTTTAGAACAGTTTTGTTAAATCACCTGAGCAAGGCAAATAACCGGGTGTTTTCGCTTAACTTGGGATAGGCCTATGTTCAGCAGTGGGATCGCATTAGGCTGAGTTGATTGAATACCTGCAGATTACTCACCCCCCCCCCCCTAAATACTGTCTCCGGAAGTCTTAAAACCGTTGAAAAATTGTCAAGTGTAATCCCACAAGCTTGAGTCAATTAACAAGTTTTATTTTTTGACCCTGTGTCTAGTAACAATATTGAAGATAGTGGTTTCTTAGGTTTACGCGAATGTTAGACATTGAAATGAAACGACTTTTACGGATTTTATCGCGGTTTAATTTTTGGTTTTAGTTCCCGACGTTTCGACACCTTTGCAGGTATCATGGTCACGGGCAGACTGAGATGGTGTTCGTCTTGACAGAAGATGTTGCTCGTTCTACCTTCATATTTTTAATTAATTATTTATGGTCCGACCTACGCAGTATGAGCTCACTGTGTCGTGATGTCTTGCAGCAGCGCTGCAAGACATCACGACAGCTTGTTGTCTTGTAGCGCTGCTGCGAGACAACAAGCTCCAAGTTCCACGGCCCCGTCACAGAAACCGAGTGAAGCCAGCCACAGTTGATCGTTTGCCTGCTGTACTACCATACGTCCGAGGAGTCACTGACAAGATTGGTTACATCCTGAAGCGAGCTTCAATTAAAACATACTTCAAGCCGCCCAAGAAGATTAGCCAGTCCTTATCATCTGTCAAGTGTCACATACCTCTACAAGATGCAGGAGTATACAAACTAGATTGTGACTGCGGCCTCTCTTATATCGGTCAAACTAAACGAAGCATAGGGACCCGCGTAAAAGAACACATAGCTGACGTCAAACACCGCCGCTCAACGAAGTCTGCAGTCGCCGAACATGCTGAAGGCTCCAGCCATTATATTAGATTTGATCAACCACAGATCCTCGCTAAAGAATCCAAATTCCTACCAAGGATGTTTCGCGAGGCTATTGAGATTAAAAAACACCCTAATTTCAATAGAGAAGATGGCTGGAAGATATCACCTACTTGGGACCCAATAATACAAAAACTCAAGGCTAAACCCAAGAGCAGTGCTGCAAGACATCACGACACAGTGAGCTCATACTGCGTAGGTCGGACCATAAATAATTAATTAAAAATATGAAGGTAGAACGAGCAACATCTTCTGTCAAGACGAACACCATCTCAGTCTGCCCGTGACCATGATACCTGCAAAGGTGTCGAAACGTCGGGAACTAAAACCAAAAATTAAACCGCGATAAAATCCGTAAAAGTCGTTTCATTTCAATATTGAAGATCATTGAGTGATGCAACCGTATACTCACGCGAATTTATCGGGATCTAATCATTAGCTGACGCGGCGGAGTCGCGAGTCCGAAACTAGTCGGGCACCCCTGATAAATACGCGTGAGTACACCGTTACATCATTTAATAATGAATCATTCTCACCATAGTTACTATCATAATATTGATGATCTCTCCAAAAATTCTAAATAAAAGCAAATGTAATCTAATTATTTTATTTATTCCAAACATAACATCACCATATAATACCCTTGATCGTCTTAACACGAGTAGATAAATTAAAAATACTAAGGAAAATTAATGGTTTTCCTGCTGTTCAGACATAACCTTACAGCGCTTCCTGGCTTTCCACTTGTATGGCATATGTATGGGTTCTGTATGACAACTGAAGGCCATTCAATCGATGTTTTTCTTTCTTGTCTATTGTATGGATAAAGGTTTTTTTTGTTGATTGTCTAAGGGGTAAGTTTTGTTCTCACGAATCACAATAGCGGAAACGTGATGGGATTATTGAGAATTAATGATTAATTTATTAACATCTTAAAATGTTAAATGATGAAAAGACAAGGAAATATAATGTGTCTTGTTTTATTTAAACTTTGTAAGGAATAAATAAAAGCTTTAAGATTTTATGCATTCATTGTTTTACTTCTTTATCTCGAGAGCATAAAGGACGCGTAAAATCTGTAACATGTTTCTTAAGGTATTATGCCCTTTGTGTGTTTTTTCTTTAGAGATTGCCGGCTTAATGCAAGGAAAAGGACAGTCATCAATTTAAAAAAAATAGATTGTAAGACAGAATAAGAGTTAAAAATTAGTAGATTTAAAACATCTAAAACCCCAAGTTTTATAATGTCACTCCATTCTAATTTTATCAAAATAGGTCCAGCGGTTTTTATAGTTGTAAATTGCATTGTCATCGGGTTTGAAGCTACCCTGAAAATTTAAGCCTGCTAGCTTATCGGGAAGTGCCTCAAAATTATGTTGCAAAATCCTAACCGGAACGACAAACAAATAAGAAAAGTCAGTGTATAAAAACGTGGCAAAATATAAACAATGTAAGTATACGTACCGAAACATAAAACATCAAATTTTTAACACAGTATCATACAAACAGACATACAAAATACGAAGCTACATACATGTACAACCACTTCAAAACCATTAGCTAGAGACTCGAACCCACAATAGTTTGGAAGTAGCGCTAGAACGCAGCCCAGTAACCTAGTTCCATTGACCCTTACGGTCTGAAGCAAAACTCCGCGTTTTACCGGTAAACTCAAAGAAATACTGAATGGGCCTTTACCGCTTTGTACTTACTTAGTGAGAGGTTAGTAAGAAAGAGGTTTTTACGTTTATGTAAATACGTTTTAATTTTCAGGCCTAGTTGGATTTTTTACCTAGTAAAACATGCTGTATATAATATACAGCATGTTCAAATGTAGCCTAATGTTGTTTACCCACTTCTAGCCGTACACATATAAATATTCTGTTATATTCTATCTGAATTTTGAAAAAATACTTCTTAATGTTACATTGAATGACAAAAACTTTATAGATTTTAAATGTGTGTGACTGAACAGAGCTTGAAAGTTATCAGGATCTTAGATCTGAAAGTCATTTTATAGTCATAAATTGAAGTTAATTGAATACCGGGTGAGGTAATTACCGGGTGTTGTGCAACACAAAAACATAGAGACAACAAAAACTAATGATCCAAACCAGTCAAAATGTATGGGACCAAATGAAAGCTAAGTATTTCTAGTCAAACGAAAAAAACATCAACAAGATCGGTTCATCCAGTCCTAAGTTCTGAGGTAACAATAAAAAAAGTTCCCACCAATTGAGAAATACCTCTTTTTAGACGGCTGAAAGGGATTGTGATTTTCCACCTCCCTGCACAATCATTTGTATAACCATATATTGTTTTCACAAATCAATTGTAAAATTCGAGTCTTTATTTCCATACATTTTCATACAAACATGACTTTAATTTCGAATTGTTAATACAAGTGTATGAAATCATAATTTACAATTTAAAACGACGCAATTTCAGGTTAATTCTTTTATGATTTTGTATGTATTTGCTTTGTCTATAAATTTGTTATCACAAGTGCTTGTAAATGTATGTTACTTCTGGTTATGATTGAAATCTGTGGTTTTTTGTATTATTAATTCGAAATTTCGATATAAAAAATAAAAAGCGTGATTTTAAAAATTACAGTGACATAATTTTGCCGTCAGAACATATTTTGGTGAATGAAACTACCCAGTATTAACAGAATTTTTGAACTCCGAAGCCATAGCTATCATATCAGTTATTGAGGTTTTTTCTAATGTAACACAGACATATACTTGATGCCAGAGCTAGAGAGCGAAGAAAAGATCCATCACATGAATTCATAAAAGGTATTCTTGGGTGCCGAGATTCAAACCTAACTTGCCTGTGTAATGATGATAATGCCACAACAAACCCAATCAAATAAACATTACTTAAATGATCTTCTCAACACAACATTCGACCTACTTACTAAGAAATCACCAAGTGTTAACATTAAAACAAATATAATTGATATTTTCTTTTAAGTAATTGTTTACAAAACATTATCTGTACTCAAGAATTGATATGAATTATAGATGATAGATGTAGATTATAATCTGCTTTACACAAGTCAGATATTGAAATAATAATTCAAGGATACTTCATAGATAATAAGTACTTTGTATGAGAATCCTGAAGTTATTTCACAAGTTTATTTATACGGAGAAAACTATGTTGGTTAGTGAAACTATGTAATTCATGTATAGCTTTTGTCAGCGAATTCACTCGCATATATGCCATTTAAACATGTATTTTTATAGATATATGGATATTTTTATGGATACGTTGGAAAATTTTCGAAATTCGTTGAACTTTAAAAGACTTTTAATTTGGCAAAACATTTTTTAAATGAAGTTGTAATGTTAATAAATTACAGTGATGCAGTGAAGTACAGTGAATATCAAGAATTGATATTTAATAAATGGAAACGGACAATGGCGTGACGTATAACAAATATCCATTCATTCAATTCACTCGAATTTTACATTTATAAATTATAATCTTTGTATCAAGCGTATCAACGAATCAATTCGTATAGGTGACAATAGTAATTAAAATTCAAAGATTATTTAAATAAATTTGTTTGAGAAATGTTTATTCTTTTTATTTTTAACTTTCATAATATGTATACTGCCAGAGAGGAACTTTTGGCCAAGCTATAAATGCATATTATAAGTGAATCGATCACAGGTTAAGCTTCGCTGGACGGTTGGTCCGTAGATGGGTGACCATCTTTAACGAATTCCCCCGTGTTTCGGAAGGCACGTAAAATTGTGGGTCCCGGCTGTTATTCATACAACCAGTCTAACTATAGGGTATTGTGTTGCCCAGGTAACTGGGTTGAGGAGGTCAGATAGGCAGTCGCTCCTTGTAAAACACTGGTAGTTAGCTGAATCCGGTTAGACTGGAAGCCGACCCCAACATAGTTGGGCAGAGGCTAGGCCGATGTTTAATATACTGCCTTAAAGTTGACAAAATCCAAGCAGGTGTAATCTACGGTCAGCAACCTCATTATTTATTTGATAAGAATGCACTACATAGGTGACTTTCCACAAGGATAATTAAAGGATTAACCTGCAATTCAGACTAGGTTATTAAACCAAAACATTTGCCGTTCAATAAAACTGACAAATACGATAAAATGTTTTTAAGTATACAGTTTTAAAGTATTTGTTTTTGTATGACATAAGGATTTGTGACAAAAGCATCAAATTGCATTTTCTTTTACAATTTTTGTCTGATAAGAAAGAAAAATTAGCTGCATTTTTTAAGAACATTTTTACGTATGCATTTTGGTCAATTTTAAAAGTTTAAAAATCCGCGAACGATTCTGACATTTACAAAAACACTCGGCTCCCGCTCAAAGAAATTGTACAGCGGGTTATTTCACAAAAATTCAAGTCACAGACACAAAGACTCAGGACAAGCATTCGTGGATCACACAAAATGTTTGTCCTAGAATGTCGCGGGGATCGAACTAGCGAAACATTGTGTACATTGTTTTTGTCATCGAACCTATGTTTATCACTTGAATGTCCGAGAAGCCCGAAGGCTTATCAATAAATTCCTTAAAATGATGAGTAATGGAGAAATTCCTAAAATAAACAATTTAAATCTAAATCCGGTGGCTTATACGTGACTTGATACGAAATCTCAAAAATAACCGTAGGACAACAATAATTGCCCAATCATAATCTCAACAGCTAAAACTACAATAAAAACGTATAAAAACAAGCAATAAGGTTTAAAATAACAACTTAATCGTCAATAACATTGTAATAAATCGATTTAATCAAATCAATTAAGTTTTACGATTTGATTATCGGTGTCTAGGAATCGAATTAGACATTCTTGTCCTACAGTCTACGTGCTATAAATGTATGGTTTAATTGCTATTGTAACTTTCGTGAAGTCCATTCACTACGATTTGTATATGTACTTATCAGACTATGCTTATTCGACTACTTATATTTTTCTTCTTTTTAGAAAAAAAAAACGACTGCCACACTAAGGAATTCAATCCTTGTATCGCGGGGGGTTTCAAGTGACGTGCACAAAGACACCCAGTTTCAGGATAAACATTCGCGGATCTCACAAACGCTTGTCAAACGCGGGGATCGAACCCGCGACACGAGCAGGTTTGCATTGGACGTCTGGGTCAAGGGTTTGATTCAGAATACGGTGCTTTTTGACAAGGCGTAAATCGTAAGGAGGTTCTTCTTGCTTCATCATCATCATCAGCCCATATTCGTCCACTGTTGGAGATATAAAAATTACCAACATTAGGGGAGGCCTCCCCTATAATATGTTTGTTTAATTATGAAATTAAAAATGTAATTGATATGTTTATATTTTAAATAAAAGAATTCAAATTCATTTACTCACTGATGGTAGCAGGTAGAATAAAGAGCACATACAATTATTTATTCTGTAAGTAAGATATGTATCAAAATTTCGTCTTTTTGATTTTGCTAGTCTTCAATTCCTATCACGACTATCATTGCTACACGTGTCTGACAAAAAGGTTGTCATTTGAATATTGAATATTAAAGTACTGTTTTATTATTTCTTATGAAATTCTTCAAAAAAAATTCCAAAGCAACAGTTATTTTCGAGCGATACATTAAATAAATATTAACTCAAATGAATAATCAAGGACAATCTGATTTACTTGTTATATTGGACGCAATTTATAGTAAATATGATACTTATACATTATAAATATATTTAGTAAGTGAAGCAAACTGATAGACAGACTTCCGAATATAATATGTCAGTATTAAAGACACAAGTTTCTAGAAAAGATAAAAGCTCAAACACTTAATGTTTTACATAGTGGTTTCTTAGGTTTACGCGAATGTTAGACATTGAAATGAAACTACTTTTACGGATTTTATCGCGGTTTAATTTTAGATTTTAGTTCCCGACGTTTCGAAACCTTTGCAGGTATCATGGTCACGGGCAGACTGTGAACGTCGGAAACTAAAATCTAAAATTAAACCGCGATAAAATCCGTAAAAGTAGTTTCATTTCAACACTTAATGTTTGTCAAAAAACTAATTTTATGAAGTAAGCAACATAATATGCAACAAAAACTACAGTAAAACAACTACAATAGGTCCTTAAGATGAGCACTATTTACATTGTAACCTCCACACTGTCTGTCGTGAAAGTGCCTTGTAAATATAAACAGCGCTGTATTTAATCTAAGATTAGAATACCAGTCGCATTGGCAAGACATTATGCAGGCACGTTTACGAAGTACAACTCGGAATGATTTTTGGCTTTAAATGTTATCTTTTTTTAAGTTGCTACCGAATGACGTCATAGATTATCATCTGTTTTCTGTTTCGTATTGATTACTTTGACAAACTGTATCACTATAGTTTTTTTGTTTTCATGTCGCCGTCCGCCGAAATAAAAATAAATCACTTATTCTGCAAGCAGGATGTATCATCTCCTTTACATGTCCTTTTTGAGAACGGAGTCTATATTTCCTATCTGACTAACCTGAAAAGAAATCGAAACAAAATCAGGGGATGCACTCTTTTTTTAAATCTGACAATTTTAAGATGCAAATGAAAGCTTATAAACTAGTGCAGGGTATTTCTTTGGACTGGCCTTTTGAGGAAAGTACTAGATCGATCTGAGCAAGCCTGTGCCAAGGAACAGACAGTGTACCTGTGTTGGCACCACGCTTGAGCACTATAATATTTAATGGTGGGCTGCTGACATCAATTAGGACGGCAATTCAATCATATAATTGTTAAAAAGATCATCGAGATAGAAACATATCTATTTAAAAAATAATCAATTTAGATATTTATTATTGATAAAAATCTTATCCATAGTCAACATTATCAACTATTCTGACATGCGTATTTGTAATTATTTTCAATTTCATATCAATTCATTATATCCAATAGTAGATAGAAATCACATAAAATTGAACAAACAATTCTTTAAATATTTCCTAATATTATAAAAGTTGAATAATGTCACGTATGATAAATATTATCAGGGATTTGAAAATTCATGATTCAAGTTACGGTAAATAACTTTTATTACACCTGTTTCTGAGTAATCTATTACACAATATCTTGTATTTTAGTGCTATTATTCTTAATTATCAATTATCGAGATAAAGCTACTTTATTTTATAAGTATAAGTCTATAAGTTTTCCTTGGAAATTTATAGATAAATAGATAAGCTACAATAAGTAAGCGATAGGGATTTGGATAAAAAATAATGAGACTGCATATGCATATAAAATCTATATAGTTTTTCGAAAAAGAACGCGTAGATTTCGGATTTTTGTATTGTTTAAATGTATCTGTCGAAATAATTTCCTTTTTTTAATTAAATACTTATTTTACTGTTAACTTTTTCTCATCTAATATAGATCATAATATAACAGCTATTAATTAAAAACTGAATTTGAAGGACAAGATAAAGCTAACAGCCATCCTGACTTTAAAAGTCATTAAGACTCGTCAGGATGACGTGATCTAATTGTTTTTTTATCTTAATTTACAAATGTTTTTGACTATCGTACAAGTATTCCTCAGTGTTTTAATAATAAGTACCTGTATGCATATGTGTGTAAGATCGTTCGCTACTATGCAAATTCGACTAGTACGCTTCTGACTTGACGACCCAAGATTTTGTTTCGCTAAAGTTAAAAGTATTTTTCTACAAATTTTCCTGTATGTTTTATTTTTTTTATAGTTTTTTTTGTGACACTATCTAATAACAGATGTCACTAAGATTATTAAAATTAGTATAAATAAAAGAGCCTTATTTTCACCAAATTAACTATTTTACAGATTGGCAACTTATTCATTTCTTTGTATAATATTGTGTTTGAATTAATAAATAAATGAATTGGCCTTCTGTAGGTTATCTGTATGGCGGTCAGCAGATAAAGCGGTATTCTACAATATAATCTACAATTCATTGACATGAATTTCAATGTTATAATAAAATTATAATATCATACATACATCCTTTATCTAGTGGGAATTTCCTTCATCACTATTTGTTTATTAAATGAATTCAACATTTATAATGTATTTTCATGTTCTAGTTCGTTAACATGTGTTTGATATGTTAAGGAAACAATGGAACTCTATAACTGACTCTCCGCTGTCTGTCCGACTATTTCACACTATTCTGTATCTCACGAACCGTGATTTTTTGACGTTTGACATATCCGCAGATAATACACTTTAAGTTAAGCACCAGCTGTTACGGTCATACATGTGATGGATGACCAATTTCATTCGCAAAGTTTTGCTTAGTCCTATTTGAACTCTTAATGTCACTATTCCGACTGGCACTTAACAGATTTTAATTATATTAAAATATTTAAATGTTTCAGTTTTTAATTTTATTTAAGGTACATTAATTGGTTAAATATTATCATCTCACAGTAATCGTGATACACTCAAAGGTAGTAAACAAACCATTTGACACACAATAGAAGAACAAAAGAACCGGATGCTAGAAGACCACATATTGACTTTCATATAAGTAATCATTGTTGATTAACACTCGATCGATTTGAGTAATGACTGATAACATATCTAGCCTATATGAGCAACTGTAAAAACATTACCTGTCTTTAACAAAGTAATACGTTAATCAAAAGTGTCATCTACCTCCATACCAAATTTCATCGAAATCGGTACAGCTGTTTATGCGTAAAGAGGTAAGAAATATACACAACTACACACTCGCATACTTTCGCATTTATAATGTTAGTGTGTTTGTGATTTCACATCTAACACATATAAATACGAATTTTCTGTAAACTGTCTCGGGAGTAAGGCAAAAAGCAAAAATCAGTCATTTTAGTAGGAGCTTAGATCAGGGCCCCGATTCTGCTATTTACAATGGCCAATGAATGAATGAAAATTGGATTAAATTTGAAATTATTCCTATTCTCTTAAGCATTTTGCCTATACAATAATAGGCAAGTTGCCTCATGTCACCATTTATAAAAATAACTTTTAATTCAAATATAATTCCGTGCAAGAGTCCGAAATATATAAACTTCAATAAATATTAATAAAGGATTGCTGTAAAAAATCAACTGAAACTCTTACTTTTTTTCTCTTGCTTGAAAACACCGTCCGCCATGTTTCTACGTCACCAATATTGTAAACAACATAATGTCAAACGCTAGTTTCAGGTTATTCGTGATAATTATTTATTTCACGTAAAAATACCCAGAAATACACTGCAGTTCCACTGGACAGAGTTACGGGATCTCTTTTAACCAGGTGTTTCGCATATTCTCATCAGTGGGTACTTCAATCCACAAATTTTCTGGGTTCTGTATTGATGTATTCTTATATTCCCGCACGATACAATGAAATAGTGGTAATTACTACATTTATCATGTAATCCTTTCGAAGATATCGTTTTGAATTACGATAAAAAGGTTATGACAGTCACGCGTAGTGTTTACAAGAATATTCACGTCACGGCACGGATAATTAATAGACCATCATGGCGGACGGCGTTTTTGACAGCATAGCGAAAATAAATTTTAAAATTCAAAATATATTAGTAGGTATAGGTGCTTTTTTATGGTGTTATATAATCGTAATGAACTGGTGTTATATAATGAAAATAGTGGCAACTAGCCTATTGTAAGTTAATTGTATTTGACCTTGAGTGTATCGTCCCGTACTGAATTTCCAATTATTGTGTAGAAAAGTGCTTAAGAGATTGCGAAAATTGTCATTTTCAGCCAAATTTGATTCATTCATCGGCCATTGTATATAGCAGAATTGGTGCCAAAAATATTGACATCGTTACGGAAACGTATGCGAATTCTTTCTGCAAACTACAACGCGGGCAGTAGGTACCTATGGGTGCAATGACACACCCTTGTTTTACCCCAGAATCAAAACAGGTTTGAACAAACAGTCTTAATTTAGAAATACCATTGGTTCTAATTTAAATATATATGTGGATCAACTTTGTTTTGATAGAAAGTCTATCCTAAATAGGTATGATTATCCTGTACCTCAGGCTTACTACTAGTCTGTCGTTGTTTTTTATCATGCTCTTGTTTCGGCCCTTAAATTTTACTATCAAACAAAACTAAGATCAAGTACCAGTGATATTAGCATCGTTAGTCGATACAGCGTAGTTCCAACTCGTGCCACTGCACTTATTGGAGGTATAGATTTTTACAGGTACAGATTTAACTACTTTATGTAAATTTCGATAGTTTATAATAATAATTATTCATATTAATTTAGAGAAGCAGTATTTTAATCGCACAGGTAGGTAAGTATATTAAAGTATTATACATATTGATTTGATTATGTTTCCCACTAATTGGTTAATTAAGGAAACTTAAATCAATTTAAATTCATCAACATCTCTAAGTATGGATTAATCGAATGTTATGAGGTTTCTTTAATCAATATAGTCAAGTCCATACACCACCATTTCAATGTATCACAACTCGCAAGACGTTGATACACCCAGACTCAGAATAAACATTCGTGGATCACACAAATGCGTGTCCTACGCGGGGATCGAGCCCGCGACACGACGCGTTGCTTGTTTGGCGTGGTGACCTCAACCACTCGTCAATCCGCGCAGTCAATGTTACTTCTCACTTACCGCTGATCGTGAAGACTGGGTTTCCGTTAAGATACGGAGATTGATCCTCAACCTTCTCTGATGGCTTGACAACGTCCGATGCTCCGACCATGCCTGGGAACAACGAGAAATAACTTTAAACATGTGTTTCTTTCCCTCTTATAAATCAAGATTTTGTTGATAGAACCTTCATTCATTGAATAAGAATTAGCACACGAAAAGACGTTTCAGTCCAACCAAGGGGTATCGTGTTGCCCAGGTAACTAGGTTGAGGAGGTCAGATAGGCAGTCGCTCCTTGTAAAACACTAGTACTTATCTGAATCCGGTTAGACTGGGAGCCGACCAAAACATAGTTGGGAAAAGTCTATTGACTAAGTCTATGACGCATTATAATATGTGTCTTAATAGATATATAATCCTAAATATCCATATCATTACTTACGCCGCAGGCGATTATAAATAATTAATTAATAATTACGTCCAACTTTTGATAATCCATGTCAAATCCGCATGACAATGCTTTTAATTGAAACCCTGTGTGTAGTAGTAGCTCTTATTCCAATGCCTTAGAGTTCATTTTTGTATATTTTATTTGGCAGTACTACATGCTCAATTAATTTCTCGTGTGACGAATTAGTGTTAATTATGATTATTAATTTAGTATGCATGAAAAGTGCGTGCTTCATTGTTTCTAGCTGAGATAACGTTAATCCTAATCTACGCCATGTTTTCTTAATTTTTTTTTTCTACTTTTTTATTCTAAGACACCAGTTAGAAACGGAGAAATCCTGGATTCCAAATATTGGAATCTGAAATCGCCAAACCCGCAGTGAGCTAGGGGTGGTCAAAGTTAAAACTTTCTCAACGCTGATGGTCACAGACGCGATGAGCACTAGGTTCAATTCCTGGATTTTATAATCCTCCCTTATTCTTAGTCCGTGTCTTGAATTTTTGTAAAACCGTCCGCAAAACAAGGATAAAAATCTGAGTGCGAAAGTCGTTTAAAAATACCTAATTATATCACAAATCAGGTTTTTACGCATTGATTAAATTTTAACATAAAATCGACCAAAAAACGTATGTCATCATAAGTATCTAAGGCCTGCCTAGGTATTAAAAATTAATACAGTTTAATCCATTCGACTATTTATACGTCGCGAAACTATAACAACAACTTAGTGTAATCCAAAGAACTATTTACGAATTTGTTATCAAATTATCATGTTGATCAACAAATTTTAATTAATTTTAATTATAATTTTAAATCCCCTAGAATGTAATCTACTATTATTATAAATCAGAAACCTGTGGTAATCTGATTAATTTTAATATTTACGTAGGACAAGGTTTTCTAAATAACTTGCGTGATTGACTACACGGATAGCCGAGTGGTTGAGGTCACCAAACCCACTGATTTTGATCCCGCATAATACAAGCGTCTGTGTTATCCACGAATGTTTGATATGAGTCTGGATGACTGGAATTTTGTGTAACTCTCTGCGACACAAGGATTAATTGGTGCTAGGGTCTACTAAAGTAAGACTTATGGTGTGGGAAAGGGACGCCGATCTACGTTCTGTGATTTTTTGTTATTCAATCTATCAATCACTTTTATTTGACAAGGGATTATATTGGACATCCTTTTAGAGGTCATTTATAAAGAGTAAAGGATAGATATTCAGGCCAGATAGGCCAGGTAATCACTAACTAATGAAAAATGTTTAATAATCTTTCATCATCACACTAATTATCGCACGCGTTCTTTCGTTAAATTCGACGAAAATCATTTTTGCACGCACCTAAAAAGCCTCCTCAAATCAATCATCTGTCCTTATTCAATTTATTTTTTTTCTGACAAATATGGGGATAGCCCAAAATAACATTCAAACATATTAAACAGTAGTCGTAATCGTATCATGGTCGTTTTCAAAACCAAACGGTGACGTCATTTGTCCGTGACGTCATTACGCTTAGAGATAATATCCTACGTACGTCGTACATAACTAACTTCGCATATGCATCGGTCACGTGTTACGTTTCATTAAATCGAGCGAGAAGCCTCAAAAGCCGGCGTTGCATAAAATCTACGGTTTGACCTAAATACAGTTCTTAAGCTACCTTTATGAACTTCTTTTGGCTTCCCCCTAAAAATGTTTCAGCTTATTTCTTACTTTAATTGATTAGTATTATCATTTATCATAAAATAAAGAACGGATATCCGAGTGGTTGAGGTCACCACGCCAAACCCATTTCGCGCGATGAGTCTGGGTGTCTTTGTGCATGGGACTATTCTCTATTACTCTCTTCGCATGGTTGATATACAACCCTTGTCATTGTTTTTAAGACCTGAGACGTAGTTGTAGGTACACCCTTGAAAAATTCTCAGGTGTGCTGGTTTCCTAACAATTTATAATAGCATGTAGCTGACTTAGCCACTGTAATATGTAGGTCCCAAATCGCAGAGATATAATTAGAACCTGTATTTGTATGTCACTGATGATGGCGGTGAATATGATGATGATGGTCTGCGCAAAATGGCGGGCAGGAGATGGATGCGAGCAGCCGAAGATAAGTCTCGACGGCGGTGCAGTTAGGGCGGCCTATGTCCAGCAGTGCAAGAATATGGGCTGATGATGATTAGCCATGAAAGCATTAGTGGAAAAACAGCTGTGATGATGACAATCTCGTTATATCGACATCAAATCATTAAGTGCAATGAAGAAAGGGACGCATTTATACTCAGTATCATGCTATTTCACTTTCACAATGCAGAAATCCAGCTATGTAGTACTGGATCAAGTAGAAGTTCTTGACTAATTAGAATTCTGTTTATCTAAGCAAAAGTAATCTATCCAATTATAACTTGTTAATATTGATGTGATTTCCCAAGTTTACTGCAAGTTAGCTTATTGGGGAAGTTTCGCAATATGAATAGGCGCAATCATTGGCATTTTGCCATAGATATGACCTTTCAACGTAGATCCTTGGAATGTGGAGTACCTACAGTAAATTCAAAATGTGATAATATATGTATATCTAGACGACCTCCGTGGTCGACTGGTGTACGAATTGGTTACAAGGTGTCACTAGCTCTGAGGTCCCGGGTTCGATCCCCTCTCGGGTCTATGTAAGAAATCACATTTCTAGTTTGTTTTGGGTCTGGCTGTTTGTGGTACCTTCGTTGTATCTGAATTCCATAACACAAGCGCTTTGGCAACTTACTTTGGGTTCAGAAAATTGTATGTGATGTTGTCTGCATTTATTTATTTATTTATTATCTTTGTATTATAATAATTATGCAGTTTTGAGGTTAACGGGTTGTGTGGTTTATTTTGAGACAGCTGCATTTTTGTCTCAAAACTTAGTTAAAGAATAAAACGAGATTGACAACCAATGTCAAACAACAATAAAGATCGAAATAAACCACTGAAATATATTTGTCAGTTTGTTTAAGTATTAATGTATACGAAAGTTTATAGAGATTGGGTTTTTTTTTCAATTTTCATTCAACCTCCTCAGTCATTAAATACGGAAGCAAACACATTTTTCAATTTGTTACCGTGATATTTTGTAATGGAGAATTTTGGACGGTCTAAAATTACTTAATAATGAAATGCATGAAACACATAATCAATGAAAACTATCAAAATTATCTTTAATTATCCTTATTTATCGACCGCTGATTTTCAATATTTATCTTTAAGACCGGATGTTACGTCATAAAGTCAATTGCGATTTATTTTATAAGTTGAAGTTTGTCGTAGTGCAGAAACATAACCAGCACAATATCATATCATTAAGTAATTAGATCGATCATATTAAATAGTATTATAGGATTATGACGTACAGTTATAGGTATATTATTGTTACATATAAGAAAATAAAGATAAATATGCATATGATTAATTGTTTTACAGATACTTCAATACGTAAGGAGGAGCTCGTTGACTAAGCTATAACCGCATAAGTGATTCCATCACAGGTTATGCTATGCTTGACGAAATTGGTCCGTAGACGGGTGACCATCTTGGCATCTTTGTCATAACGAGTTCCTCCGTGTTTCGGAAGGCACGTTAAATTGTTATTTCTACATCTTTGACAGTCGTTACAGGTAGTCAGAAGCTTGAAAAAGTCTGACAGCCAGTCTAACCAAGGGGTATCGTGTTGCCCAGGTAACTGGGTTAAGGAGGTCAGATAGGCAGTCGCTCCTTGTAAAACACTGGTACTTAGCTGAAACCGGTTGGACTGGTAGCCGACCCCAACATAGTTGGGAAAAGGCTAGGCCAATGATGATACTTCAATACGTAAATAAAAATGGTCCATGTAGGGGCAAAGTGAAAGAAAAATTCCAATAATTATTGGTTTGAAAATAATAATTCATAATACGAAATTTATTGATTTACGAAACACAGAATGTTTACTAAAACAAAAATTTATGTGCAACTGAGAATTTTTTTAGTCGATAAGTTATACCGAATAGCTTATCGACTTGAAACAAGTGAAATGGAAAGATTTGAACTGGCGGTCAGTGACCTTTGAAGTCCCTTGATTGGTAAATAGTAGTGTGTAATTAGCCAATAGAATAGAATACAATGAATGTAATTAACAATAGATTCAACTTCTGCCACAGTTCTAAAATCCCCGCATAGACCAAGTATTTGTGTGATCAACGAATGCTTGTTCCGAGTCTGATCGTCTCGACACAACGATTGCAATAATTACTGCGGAAGCCGTACTAAAAAAAAGCAAATCATTAATTGGTTAATTCAAAACGTCCGAGTTATTACATAAAATGTTAGTATGACGTAAAAGAATGACATTACACTTTGTAACAGACAGTCTGAGTTAACAGGTCCTGGGTATCAACTTACTCGCTCCTGACCTTAACGCAATTAGGATTTAGAGGTCGCTTTTGGATAAAAATATCTTGTTTCTTGCTTGTTTCAGAAATAAAACTGATGTGGATTTTTGTAGTGGTTCAAACGGACTAACATTTCTCGAATAAGTATAGATTTTTTTGTGTATATTACAGACAATGAAAACAAATTGTCTTTTTAGAAGAATCCAATTCTTATTCTATACGATATTTTTTATAAGAAAGTACATATAAGTTACATTGGTGCTTTGATTCTTTCGGGAGCAAACAAATCATGCATTGAACCGCGAGACTGAGGAATGGGGACGATGACTTTCCCAAGTAAAACAAATGCAAGTAAATAAATACAAATGACTCACATGCCGACAGAGTTAACTGATCAAATGATTAACATCGTTGTTTGTTTAACTGATTGATAACAAACTATTGTAGATACCAAGTTATCAATGTAGGTCATTGGTTTATTATCAGGTCTGTGATCTGAACTGAGAACTTGTCTATTATCGAGTTGTCTGTACTATGAGTTTACAAGACAAGATTGGTATTGGTGTAAGCGAGACGCTACATTGTAGATAGTGCTGTCCTTCTCTCACGATAGCCAAAGTCCTGCTGAAAGAGTTCATTGTACTCATGTGGTTGGTTCAAAAAACTCCATTGCGAATTGGTTACTCATAGCAATTGATATTATTGATAATTCCAATCACAATTGCAATCTAAATGTACCAAACAGTCATGTTTTTAAGTATATTTTTTCGTCTCTCTATAATTTATAGAGAGACGAATTATCTAATTGAATTAATAAGTGTCCTAGTAACCTACTATTGGTTGAATGACCCGCTCCTTAGTACAAGGTTTCCTTGTTATTTACCGAAGAAGTAGTTGCTTTTAAGGTTTGTCGAAATTTGACGGACAGAAAGCAGAACCTTATTAAGGTAGGGAACCCTAGAAATGGCTGAGACGGAATGATAGGTAACGGCGATTTAAATCTGAGGGATTTTTCAGTAGAAAAAGCATATAAAACGCTTAAATAACTTAATTCAGAAACTTTTATTTTTTCAGTGACGTTTAGAGTATTGTTGTCCAATACTATCTCTCAAGACCAAACTGTATCAATTGAGGAAGCAAGACAGATTACTATTCTCCGCATAACGGCATCTCGCTTTATTAACATCAATAATTCAACCTCCATAGTTAGCCTTCCAGTGGTTCTAATGTCAAGGCTATAATAGCTTCCTCGACACAATTAGCATTAGTTTGATGTCAAGGACCATGAACATAACCAACAGCTTAGGTTAGATCGATTCTTAGCTAAGTAACGTTTGGAAATAACTGTCAATTTCACTTTTAAGGTTAAATATCGCTGTGGGCACCTTGCTGTTAACTGCATAGACTTGTACTCACAAGGTGCTGGTTGGATCCCAGGCAAAGTACCAGTGGGAATTTTTCAGATATATTAATTCTTTATTCTAAGACACCACTGAATGGTGAAGGAATGCATCCTGAGTAAACCTGGATTTCAAAATTTGAATCTGACTTCGCCAACAGTGAGTTTTTTTTTAATGCCGGGGCATCTTCATAGACACCTCGGGGGAGGAAATGGGTAGTGTCAGACTCTTACTGACTAAACCTGAACCGCCGTGCTACGTCATCCGCGTTTTTGTTTTTGTGTCGGTGTATGGCAGTGCGTTGTAATCCTTCATACACAACCCGCAGTGACCTAGTGTGGTGATCAAAGCTCAAACCCTCCCTAGACAGAAAGAGGTCCCGCGTTATTTTTACAATTTATACATTAGGAACGACTCAAGCGCTAAGGAATCTAATGCTTGTGTCTAGGGAAGTTTCCCAAATATTCAAATCATATGCACAAAAGACACTCAGATTCGGGACAAGTATTTGTAGATTAATGCAGATCACAGAAATATTTTTGTCAGAGACACGTCGCGTACATTGGATTTACGGATGAGACCAATACCACTTGGCTATTGGTGCAGTCAAGGTTGACTTCAAATTCCGCTTGACAATGAGTGAAATAGCATGACACATAAGACCGTCATTTTGCTATTCGTCGTTCACTACGGCAGTAAGTTATTAAGCCTTTGATTATACACCGTTGTACATAATCCTCGTAATTTAACTAAAATTATCGGCCGTCGCACTTAGCCATTATCTTCCTCAAGATAATGAAATAGTAACTGCGGAAATGTCCCCATGGACGGAGCAACAAAAAACCATCAAATTTCATACATAGATAATTATCGACAGACTTTCTGTAAATATTTTGCTGAACTCTTAAAATAAGTATCAAACATGTTTGTTCCTAATGCAGCTGAATTGAAAGTATGTACCTGCATTTGCACTGAATTGAACAGTGCGCTTTGAAGGACCCACTTGGAGGTACTTAAACCGATATAAAATACCGCCACATGAAATTATGCGGCGGTATCCAAGCCGATTAATATAATTAAGTGGAATATTTAATTTGTTGAACTATTCTGCATAACATTGGTTTCAAAGAGTCACACAAACATTGTTTACCATTTTAAATATCTCATTCAATGACGTATAATCAATCAAAACGAAACAAAAGCAACAATTTTTCGCCGCAACACCGGCGCACGCGCTGACGTTTTCACGCATGCGCGCTTATCAAACGCGATTGTCTTCAAACGTTGTATCCGTCATAGGATACAGTGTTAATGTTACCTTCCTGCACGCTTTATTATGTTTGCCTTTCTGTCTAAGAATAGATTAATCTTTTAACTAGTATTTGTAAAGATATACTTAATAAATAGTTGTGTTCAATAAATCGCAACTTAACTAATAGATAATTAAAATCTGTCTGTATGTGTATGTAATTTATCGAAACACTAACCTTAAACAACATTGAAGTCCGAGTCGAATTCGAAGGCTAATTCGATAAATAAACGTCTTGGTTACGGGATCCTAAAAATAACAGAGCCAGAATGACTGCTCGGCGATTTAAAACTGAAGGAAATTTCAGGATTCAGAAATAAAGTATAATACCTGCATACCTAGGATAAAATCTGCATGCCGAAATATAGATCAAAAATCAACAACCACATTTTCGTTTTACACATTACCCTGGTTTCAAGGGTAAGTTAAGTTTAAGGTGAAAGAAAATACGTTTCATGGCTGTAGGTATAGCTATTGTACTCACCGGATTACACAACAGAACATAATTAACTGTAATTAAGGACATAAATCTCCGAGAACTATCCCGCTAGGAGCAGTATTTTGAACTAAACCTTTCCTTGTAGGGCGACCATGCGATTAGATTTATTTCCGAAACTCCTTTATATTTTAAATGTTCTTTTTAAGGTGCAAAGATCACACTTTTTAAAAGTTTGATATATAAGTGGAAACTTAGCTGAATATAGTAAGAAGTTACGTATAATTAATAATGATATGATAAAAAATATGAGTTAAATATACAAGTAATTGCATGGTACACAGTAATCAATTCCAATAATCAGAAAAGTTATTTAAAAATACACCTGCTAATATATGTGCACATAAACGACCATAATAAAAATTCTCAGAAATACTTTAACACGCAATAAACTTAGCATAATGACATTATAAAAATAAAACAAACCAAAACTAGATTTATCAGCTGCCGCGTCCATGACCATAAACTTGTGCATACGAATCAGGACCGTAAGTAACCGTTGAACTAATATTCAAATTATTGAAAACGTGAGTGGTGCGTCACCGTGACGCCGCGCGCCGCCGGTTAATCGATTAGGACGGCGAGCCGTAATCGATTTCATTTCGCCATGTATACAGGCCAACATTCTTCAAATAACCATAATACGTTTTTCTTTTCGTTTTTTTACTATTTTTTACGTAAATTGTGTGCTATGTTCGACAAGCATTATTTGTGTATTTCGAGTTGTGTTTACAGTTGAGTCTAGATTGTAATGCGGTAAGCTGATTACGGTTATGGTAACCGCTGCTATTACGAATTCAAAACGTTCTTATACCATGACTGAATCTAAATTTTCACGTGTTACCTCAGACACGTTTTGGTTTTGTAGCGAATTATATCATAGTCATATTATTTAATAGTATGTTTAGTATAAAATACAAATTTTGATATGGTCGGAAGTTTAGCAAATACAGCAATCACGTGGATTCGAGCAGTTACAAAATGACAGTAAATTGTCGAATTTTAAAAGTTAATAGACGTCGACAATTTAGTTGGTAAACGATGTCGTGTTTTGTTTTTGCGTTGGATAACAGACTATACTTTATAAACATGTCATTTTACTACAAGATCGATGGCCTAAGTTTTTAAGGAGTTCGCTGCATCGAAACATTGTGCAATCGATTGCTTTTTATTTATTTTTATGTCGTCGTTTTACATTCCTACATACTTAAAAATAAATCTTTAATTTACTGACATTGCGCGTTCCGTCGTTCCACAGTTCTTTCAACACAAACTCCATAGGTTAAACAAAAAATTAAAAACTCAAACAAAACTTGCAATACCGTGCACAATTGCACAACCCATTGCATATTACATAAGCATATCTAATCAATGTTTCGCTTATTTCAACTCTGATAGCGTACTATAAGTATTAATTTAGTTTTTGGCCCTTAAACTCAAAGATCGGTGTTTACAATAACTTGTGAAAGTCATTGTCGTAATGCCCAGTCAACCGCAGAGTTGCCACATAGCTACGATTGGACTTTATTTACTTCTCGTAGAATTAGGTTTAATACAATTATAGGCATATATTAATGTCACTTAGTTTTTCTAAAAAATAAACAATTATTGCTACACAAAACACTCTTTAGTAACCCTAATTTGTGTCAATGACAGACATTATATGCCAGAGTAATCTTAGTTCCTCGAAATTAAATAAGCAGCGAGTTACTTTGGTAACCCTGCTTTTCTACAAATTATTCATACAAGCAAACCTGGTCAAAACTAATCACAATCCGCGTAATTAAACGTCAACATTGAACATAGACAGATTGCTAACCAGCAAGTTATAGTTTCTCTTGGTTTAAAACGACCAAGGGGAGTAATGAACTAGCGCAGTACAGAGGACGAAATTGGGACAAAGTAAATATCTCCAAAAACAAAAACAGACATTTAACGACATAACCGAGAAAAGATTTTTATTTGTCCACTTCGATCCAGTCATTAGCTTACTAGTTTAATAGTTCTGATGATAAAATTATTCCAAATAAATTTTCCCGTACCATATGACTACGCCACTACTTAATTTCAACAAATGTTATTTGTAAACTCGCACTTCGGTGATAGTTTGCTTATGAGTTTATTACTCAATTGAGGTTTACAAGATTGGTTTGTAAGTACGTGAAATGTATGCAAACAATATTACTAAATACCAAGTGGAAACTGGTTGTTGAATTTATTTTGATTGAAGTAATCTAATGAGATACAAACTGCAGCTAAAACTTCATAGGGTATAACGTAACAGAAAAGATATACTTATGCTGTTTAATTTATAATAAATCTATTCCAGCAAACCCGAAATAAGAAAAGTGCTTCATAGCGTTTTGTTTTAAACCAAAATTGTCGCAGATTACAAGTCTAAGGAAATACATATTTCCCTTTTAAAACACTTCCTTGCTTTTATAATGCGGAAATAACCGTATGTTAAGTGAATCTTCTGCTAATTGTTCATTAGTGTGCAGCATAATGGTAATGAGTCGATAGTGCATTTACTTGTTTCCTTTGTGTCAGTTTTTTTTACAAAGTAAAAACCCTGGTTTCTGTAAGTCGATGTTTTTTTCTGTACCTTGATTTTCAAGCGCCGTTAATAAATGTTCAGCCTGATAAATAAATCTGCGCATTTTAAATACAAGAATACTTGGACAATATAAACAGAAAATGATCTTTTTTTAACATACCAACATTTATAAAGACTACAAACATTTCGATCATACCCGAACTTATTGATAAACCCTTGTCAATAGAAAATTTACGTTCTTCCCGCCTGCCATTAATCAACACTTCCACAAACAATAAAATAAAGCTTCTAAATATATACGGAACATGCCTCGCATGAAATAACATCAAATACCTACCACGAACTCTTAAAGTTAGATAATTGAAGATGTGGAAGAGGGACAGCGCTCTACATCGTCTATAGCACTATCTCGCTTCCACGGCCGCCATCAGCATCAGTTTTACTTAAAGAGATATTGGTAGGCCTTTAGACCTGTTATTCGGTCAATGCACTATTATTTACTGGGCTTCGATGCTAAAATGATAAGGCTAATAAAAACAAAACAACGACAAAGCGAAAGACAACCAGGACCAAGAATATCTATGGTCACTTATTATCACATCAGAAAACCAGTCCGTTACATAAATAGACAGATTAGCATATATGAATAAACAAAACGTCAAGTGTTTTAACTAATAAGAAATTGAATAAATTAAGTGAAAATGATGGGCAAGGTTATGCAAACTTGAACCTATAAAATTATGGGTTTAATGGGTTATACTAACTGTACTTGTTTTTAAATTCTCACTCATGGATATTTTTACAAAAATTGAGTACACTGCCAAAATTAAAAATAGAAAGTTTTTATTTCCGCTTAAATTCGGGAAGATTCTATGTTAAAGGTACTTGTTGGTCACCCCAAGCTAATTCACCCTAAGATTTCCCAATGCGGAGTCTCCTTCTATAAAGGAAGGTTTAAACATTGATCACCACGTTCCAGGATGGTGATAGAAGATTCCAACATTTGGAAAACCAGGTTTCCTCATGATATTTATATTCACCGTTTGTCTTTGGTATCTTAGAACAATTAAGGAAGTTGGTCACCCGATCAGGTAAGGATTATAATAACAATATTAATTTTTAATTATCAGTACTAAAAAAGGTGATTAAATATTAAATATTGTAATAAAAATCTATTATTATCACCATCCCAGAGTCAATCTAAATCCGATTAAGAATTTGACTTCCTTTTTTAATTTTGTTTTTTTTTTGGTCTTTGCAGCATACTATCACCGGTTATAAATAATCTTGTGACGTCATCAGTATCGCGTCGGTACGTGGATTATTTCGTAGATAGACATCAAATAATAACTATCATTTGTTTTGATACGGTATCTTTGAGTGCCTAAATTAATATTGGCTGGATAGATTCTGTGACAATCGATTTGGTGTTTGGTTTTTACAAACAATTCGCCTTGTTTTTTACCTAGTTGGAATACTTCTTCGTACTTACACATCTATACTAATATATAAAGCTGAAGAGTTTGTTTGTTTGATTGTTTGTTTGAACGCGCTAATCTCAGGAACTACTGGTTCGATTTGAAAAATATTTTTGTGTTGAATAGACCATTTATCACGGAAGGCTATAGGCTATATAACATCACGCTGCGACTAATAGGAGCGAAGATACAATGGAAAATGTAGAAAAAACAGGGAAAATTCTAACCACGTGGACGAAGTCGCGGGCAACAGCTTGTTATAGAATAAAAATGAAATAATAGGTATATATCTAGTTTTATATAAAATGAGCAATTCAGTTTTGAAATAAAGTAAGTCCTTAAATGTTTTTTTTAAGTAAAGAATTGAAAATCAATTTTACAAACACGTAAAAAGGTTTTGATGGTATTAATGTAGGAATTACTAGACGGACCATTTATGTATGGGAATTCTAAGAAACTCAACTTGCCATCCGTGTTTCAGTCTAGATTCGTTAAAACATTTAACGTACAAAATTCGAAAAATTAACCCTCCGATCATTGAAAACTAATTATTAAATCAATTAAAGTACAATCAAAATTAATACGTAGAAAATAATAATTAATGAATAAGAAATTAAAATAAAATTATCTGAATGATATCACGGGTATTAAGAGAAATAAAAATATTACGATAAATAAATTATTCTATTCAGATCCTGAATTTATTTTTGTCGCGTATGAAGAACTGAATGAAGTCACACACAAATATAATTATCAAGGAATTATAATTAAATTGATGTATGATAAACTTTGTAAAGAATACTACCTATAAGATATATTTTCAGACATTTTCACTCATTTTGGGGTGAGTGAGGCGCATAAGTGAATCGATCACTCATGGGTGACCATCTTTGTCATAACGAGTTCCTCCGTGTTTCGGAAGGCACGTTAAATTGTGGACCCCTGCTGTTATTCCTACATCTTTGACAGTCGTTACAGGTAGTCAGAAGCCTGAAAAGTCTAACAACCAGTCTAAAGTCAGATAGGTAGTCGCTCCTTGTAAAACATTGTTACTTAGCTGAATTCGGTTAGACTGGAAGCCGACCACAACAGCTGGGAAAGAGCTAGGAGGACGATTGCCATTATCGTTTGTTAGGCGGTACTCGGAATTCTCAAAAACCATCTTGTTTTCTTAATAATACAGAAAACATGCATGACATGATTTCTTTTCCAGTAAACTAGAAATACCTTATCCTATTGTTATAAGTACATGAGCGGTATATTATTACCGTGACGTGACGCAACCTTCGACGTTACAACCAATTGTGGGCCGTCACATTCATAAATACATATTATCTCGTAATTATGTGGCTAAGTTCGCCTTGCGGTTTTGCCCGCGATTTATCGGTCAGACTGATAAATCAATCAAGTGAATATTTACATGTTTTAAAACTATATCAATACAAAATGAAAAATATACGCGTCAAAAAAGACGTCTTCATCCCTGCCAAAGTTGGGAAACGTGCCCAGAGGGCTTGCTGCATTGCCACTTTGTATATAATCATCATCCTCCTAGCCTTTGAACTATGTTGGGGTCGGCCGCCAGTCGAACCGATTTCAGCTGACTGCCCATCTGACCTCCTCAACCCAGTTACCTGGGCAACACGATACCCCTTGGTTAGACTGTATTGGCTGCATTGCCACTTTGTATATAATATAGTGAATTTTAAGTTCAGATTTTAAACGTTGACGTATAAAAGGCATTGTTTTCTAATACTAATTCTAGGTATGTATATTATAATGCATTTTTTTTCAAGATATTTTTATACAATTTTTTTACCTCTTCCAAATTGCTATCAGCTGTTTGGAGAACTGTTATCATTCGTTGTGAGCTCATGTTATTTATTAAAACTTAAACTTACGTACTAAAATTAGTGGACTGATTTCTTGCTGTGTTAATCCAGTGTCAAAAAACAAACACACACACAATTTTTGTCTTTATAGTGTTAATGTAATATTATATATTACATCATAAACGGGTTTTCCTAAGTATAACGGATTAAAACTGCATTATCTAATTAATAATTAATTAATAATTAATTAGATAATACAGTTTTAATTTGATTATATCTGTACTTTTGGCGACAACGAAAGTGACACATGTATCTTCTACGTTAGACTGAAATAACTATTTTGTCAACTATTAAAATTTCATATCAAAAACAATTTAGATCTAGGTATAGATATAAGGACACCTGTATCGAAATACCAACAAAAATTGTACGATAATCGAATGTCTTTTCAAACAATTGATTAATTTGTTTTATCGATTGTTTATCGATTTCATCGTGAGACGTGAGATTAAATGATAAAAAGTATTTTTGGTAATTTTGAGGAGCAATTCAATTAATAAATCTTTTCTTAATTAACAACTTTCTTTGCAAAAGATTCATAGCTGTAACAAAAATTGTTCTACCCATATAAAGAGTAATGAGCTGTCGTCAGAATATCAGAATTAAAGGGTTTTTTTTAAGAGAAGTGTTTATATAGTGTTTGTATTCAAAACATAGTGGAGTCTCCAAACAAAAACAGTTTATCATAGAAATAAAAGCATGCAAAAAGTAATAAAGATGACGTAATCATTATTTAACTTAAGATTAAATAACAAACAAACATATTAAAAATACAATTACATAGATGGCTACATAAACAAAAGTTTTTCTAAAACATTTGCCAAATGAATATCATGAGTTTTTACGTCATATCGTGCCAAAACATGTTTTGTTTTTATTCGATTAAAAAAGCAAAATGCTATCAAAAATATTAACAGTTATAAGCCACTACCCACACATATTGGTGTTATTTATATGATTTAGCTTTTTAATAATAAAATCACAATAATTATTTAATTTCGGTAAATATACGCAGGTCCCGTTTTTATACTCATATCATAACTTAAAGAGTTTGTGACGTTGCACGGATTAATCTTCGAATCTACTGAACCGATTTTGGTACTTTTTCTATCAATAGTTAACCATGTTGTTTTTAAGTGTCATCGCACTAATATTATAAATGCGAAGGTATAGTGGTGTGTTTGTTAGCTCTTTACTCTCAAACAGCTGAACCGATTTCAATGAAATTTACCCACGAAAGAAAGTGTCAGCGATTTAGCAAATAATATCACTTTTATCTTCATGCATGTTTATTTTTGTTTTAGCTTGAATGAAATAAAACTTATTGAATCAAAACTTTTATCAAAAACGTGAGTTACACATATAAAACTATAATCTGTATTACAATCCATTGACTAGTCTTTGTACCTAGAATATTATTATTACAAAATTCCACGAAACGAATTCAGTCTTAATACCAGCTCTTGAAATGTCATCGTGTTCGTGTACGAGCGAGAAAGCGATACACGTTATATATATTGTCGTCTCGCTTTTACAACAGCATTTAATCTCTTGAGATTGAATCGGATATACATAATCTTATTTTGATACATGATAATAATTATCTTTGAAAAACTTGAGATACATAGGAATGACGAAAGGCGTGTCGAGTACATAGTAACAAAGAGTTGCAATAATGAACCTTATGCCTTTGGAATAAAGCGGATTTTATATCATATTTTGGATGGGTGGTAAGGTGATAGACGGATTCAAAATGATAACTATGCTTGCGTTAATGCGAAATAAAGCCTTAAGATTTATGACGTACTCATACAAAGTACTATGTATACAAAATTTGTCTTTATATGGATACTGTGAGACTATAATCTTTCTATTTATTACACAAAATCACAACCGCAACTTATCACTTAGATAAAGTTTAACCGAATTATTCCAGCCGTTTCCAAGTATTGCACCATCAAACGGACATTCCACATTTAAATTTAGATCTATATCACATTTATAGATGTACTAAAATCAAATAAATGATAAAAAGTGGTTTTGGATATATCTTAATTGGCTATTAAACATTTTCCTTATAGATTAATTGTATCGTGTACTTATAGTACCTACCTGGTTTATAAATATTGTAATGAAATCACGTGTTGAAAAAACGTTAAAACGGCAGATATATGTACTATAAAGGTTAATTCAGAAGTGGGAGAGTGATGTTGCTTTAAGTTATTTGCTGTCTCGCTTCGACCTTTGAAAGTCTAACTTCAAGACGTGTTTTTTTGGACCTGGTGAAAATCCTCATAGACTTTAGTTGCACTGAGGAAGTCGGAGGGGTATGTGACTCTTAGTGGCTAAAACCACCGGAATGCTTCCCCATGACCTATAGAACAAGTGGGAATCGATATTTTTATTATTATTCGTAACGTATACGTTGCTTTTTATATTATCATCATGAGCGTATAATAGCCCACTGCTTGGCATAGGGCTTCCTTTGTCTATGCCAGACTCTTCTCTCTTTGCCTTGGCAACAAAATTTGCAATTTACTAAAAACAAAAGTATTAATAATATTCTGAAATTTAGAACACAATTCTCGACACGAATACTTTTTTGATAGCGTTTTGTGCGGGCTTTGAGCATCGGTAGTGAGGTCAATATCATTCACAATGATTTTCAATATTTTTTACACCTTATCAGGTGTCATGTGAACATTTTTCTTGTAATACCTGAATGACAATTTTGTCACGTTTGTACCTTGGTTTGTATGTATTTTGGAATGTTATAAAGAGATAAAGTCTGTGAAGTGGTCTGGGATTATCTTGGGATCAATAAAAATATCTTTTAGCAAGAAATAGCTACTTCATTGTTACGTGTACTTTATATTGTATTACGGTAAAATGGCACACTACGTAGTGAGAATAGTTCAATTAATGTCATTATAATTGCGTTCTAAAAATTTAAAATAAACCGCCGTCAATAAAACGCATACCCACCACAACTTTATCAAACACTAGCTGTTGTCCGCCACTTCGTCCGCGTGGCAGAAGATATAAGTTAGGAATTTTTGAACGGAAGCAGTCGATGTTGAATATTTTTCCCCGTTTTTGCTACATTTTCCATTATATCTTCGCTCCTATTAGTCGCAGCGTGATGGTATATAGCCTATAACCTTCCTCGATGAATGGTCTATTCAACACAAAAAGAATTTTTCAATTTGGACCAGTAGTTCCTGAGATTAGCGCGTTCAAACAAACAAACAAACAAACTCTTCAGGTTTATATATTAGTATAGATATACAAGAACACTTGCACATAATACAAAACAAACTAAATTAAAATCGCTCAATCCGTTCTGAAGCTATGATGCCACAGACAGACTTAAACTTATAACACCCCTCTTTTTGCGACGATGATTAATAAGGTTGTTAAAATGTCATAACTGATTACTTGGGATTAAGCGAATTATGAAAAAAAAAATATCAATGGATAATAGGACTGTGAACACGATAATTACATTTAAATAAAACCCAATATTAACGCGATAAAGGTCGCGTGTTGTTATTAAGTAATAAACGTGCTGATTTGAAACATGTCATTATATGATAAGTTGTCAATCATTCCCTATGATATAGTAAAATATCATGAAAAAGAACAGAAAAAAGGCAACTAACCACGCCAAAACCAATGTGCGCGACGTGTCGCAGGTTCGATCGACGCGTATGACAAGGATTTGAATGATCCACAAATGCTTGTCCCGAGTCTGGGTGTCTTTGTGCATGTGACTTGAATGTTTGTGAAACAAGCCGCGATACGATTAAATTCCTTGGTGTGGTACCGTTTCACGTTAGTGCTGGGACTTTCACGATCCTGATCCATTTTCTTTTCTTCCCTATGCGTTTGTACTCTAGCCTTTGTCTACATCGGTTTATGTTTTTCCTTCTAGGACTCTATTAAATGCATATATGTTAAAACACTAGGTATATTATTACAGTTGAAAATTGCCAGATATTTTTGTCGGTTTATCGTCAATTGTAATTAAATAACAATTATCAAAAATGCGTTTATTAGACGTTGACATACCTATTAATAGGTCAAGCGATTAGCATCAATATCCGATGAGTTTTTAATATGCTCTAACTGATTTTAGTAGCTAAGTATCTCTTAAAGTACGTATTTACAAAAAAAATCTGTGTTGCTGTGCATAAATAAACATAAAGCAACAATTTCAATTTATTTGGCTGGCAAACTTTTATTTCACTGTTTTTTTTACTCCCTGTCGTGTTGTCTCTGCCGTAAGAAATTAAATCCACCCTAACATTATTTCTGTCATAAATTTATTTAATCCCCGTATTTTCACTAATTATATTTGAATACTTATAATTGGTAATGAAGTCCAAATACTTAATCAAAGCGCCAAATCATTAATCATGATTACTCAATGCAAGTTAAATACGTGCGATTACTGTTCCTTCTCTATGGTAACTGTATAAATACGTGACTTTCTGTCTGTGCTATTGATGACATAGTCACAATCATAACTCATTACGTTAACATTATTTGTCTGTATATTAATAATTGCTAATGCGGATTTTAATTAAGAGCGTTGGTATTGCCCAAGGTGATACTGCTTATTTTGATTTTTGCTCTCAAATCTAAATAGATATTTGAAAAGCCAACTTCTATATTGGTTTCTTGAAGATTGAGAAACTTAAAATCAGTTAACCATATGTCCCGCTCATGTCAGACTCCGTAATTCGTTGCTTTAGTTACGTTACGTTATCACAAACGCGAATAGAAAATAAAACAACAAATCAAATTAACCTTAAAGAAACCAGAGAAAAACGTTACGTTTTAATCGATCGTAGGCACCAAACCCAGTAAATTATAACAGCGTAATACCACAATTTTCTAGAAATTTCCAAAGTTTCTTCATAATTTATAACAAGAACTAAGCAAGGTAAACTTTCAAAGTTAATGTCGCAACAATGGCGCAGTTCACTCAGAACATGATACCCTTGTTATGTAACAAGGTTTTTTAATTTTTAGTGAATATATAAAAGTACAATATGTATATATATCCAGCCAGTCTTTGTTCAGGACGTAAAAGGAAACTCGATCTTTACGGCCTAAATATTTGTGAAGCCAACTGCATATGTCAGAGAAAGTTGGGAACCGATTCCAAAAAGGACTTCTGGACAAGGTTTTCAATTTCAAATGGGTCACATCATAAGGTCTGTAAGCATATATGCCATAACATCTCCAGAATAACCAATGATCCGGAGTAACTTGTGGTAATTCTTGCGGTTCTTCTCCAAAGGAATGTCATTTTGGAATCGCGAGTCATTTTCATTATACCTGCAACTATCATTTCTAAAGGGCCTCTTTTAGGCCTACTGAAAGTTATAACACTTTCATTTTGATTTGAGAATAATCATAACAATCACGCAGTTTTAACAAAAGAAGAATAAATGTCGGTTTACAGCTGTGTCAGTAGTCAAACAGTTTTCTAGAACCGTATCTAATAATTTCAGTATTAAGTGAGCAAGTACCCAACCAATTACATAAACACCATAATTCTTACACCAAGAGAAATATTCTAAGAATCATGAAACAATAAATTCTCCCAACAGATGCCATTATCGTTCAGTTCACAGTTACAACAGTCATGTTTTCAAAGCAACGACCACGTAATCATAACATCTCCGATAGCCGATATTTACCAATTTGTAATAGATTTTAATGGAAACTAATCGGCAAATGTGAAACGTTTTGAAAATACACGAACAAACATCATCGGCCTAGCCTTTTTCCAACTATGTTGGGGTCGGCTACCAGTCCAAGCGGTTTCAGCTAAGTACCAGTGTTTTACAAGGAGCGACTGCCTATCTGACCTCCTCAACCTGAGACCAAATTACCTGGGCAACACGATACCCCTTGGTTAGACTGGTTGTCAGACTTTTCAAGCTTCTGACTACCTGTAACGACTGTCAAAGATGTAGGAATAACAGCTGGGACCCACAATTTAACGTGCCATCCGAAACACGGAGGAACTCGTTATGACAAAGATGGTCAACCATCTACGGACCAACCGCGTCAAGTATAGCTTAAATACATAAACTTATGCGGTTATAGCTTAGCCACGAGCTCCCCCGCTACACGAACAAACATGATCTTGATTAGAAGTTGATCCGTAACTGACGCTCGTTAACCACGGTGCCACTTTGGCACTTTACCGATTGACGTGAATCGATTTGAGTTTATTAGCTCATATTTAACTCCTCATAAGGTACTTTAGGCCAGTGCCTAGGGGCCCACTATGATCAGGGGCCCAGCACCAAAGTTGGTTGCCTTGAGGCCTCGAGGCCTCAGGGCCCCTGGGCTCCTAGATCCGGCCCTGAATACAGGTAGTATTAAAGGCAGTAGTATCATTGCCAGGCATAGGAAACTTCCCGTATAGAGAAGGTTTTGAGCTTTGATCGCCAGACTAGCTTACTCTAGATTGACCGTTTCAGATTTCAACATTAAGAAATCGGGTTTGCTTACAAGGTTTTACCATTTGTCAGTGGTTTCTTAGATTGAGGTATGAGGTAAATTTTAAGAAGAGTCACATTGTTACCTTGCCTGTGTTGAGTTCGGATCTGGACTGGGTGCGTACAATTTCTCCGGGTCACCTCGACACATCATTTCGAGAAAAAAGTGGTTGATACGGATAGATAACGCTATCTTCCGTTTTCTTATCGACAATAATCTTAATGTCGATGTTGCCTAATAAATTTTCTTCACACAATCTTCAAATTATTAGCACGCAAATCAGGAATCAAAATAATGTTTCCGAATACCTCTAAAATACTCACAAATTTAGTTTAACGACGGGATTTTAACGAGATTTTAATAGTATCGTTTAGAAGTAAATTACGGGTCATAAGTAAATATGAGAATTCCTATTGTGACAACATTCCTAGTAGATACATTTAGGATGACACCTGTTGTATCAAAATGGCCGCTAATTGACCGTAACAGTACTGTCATCATCATTATTAGAACCGGAACCAAATATATTTTTAATATATGAATCAGTCTTGTATGATCAGCCACTGACTAGGTTGCAAAAATAAAAAACGTTTTATTTTTCTCGTCAGAAAAAAGCGGTTTGATGATAGCAACAAGGTTTTTGATCTGAAATAAAACCTTTTTTATTTTGATTGGAAAACGGTATTAGAAGATTTTATGTTATGATGCAAACATAGGGCCGGAAGAAGGACGTTTTCAATTCAATTTGAATAATTTTCTCAATAGCCTTTACATAACTTATTATCTAGACACCAGAAGGTTTCATGTAAATCGTTAATCCGCACTAATTAAAACAAACAAACATTTTCCTCAATAACTGCATTATCTAAGGAAGTGAAGTTCGCTCTATATAGCCCTCAATGGTATTCGTGTATATGCAAAGTCGTTTATTTGCCACTAAAAGCCATTTCTAGCTATCCCATGGTTGGGTTTATAAAAAAAAAGTCTTCAATAAAAAGTATGAATTGTATTGCATCCTGGCCACGGTTTTTATTTTTTAATTACAATTCATAATTAGAACGTCAGCTTACAGATTATTAAATCGAAGAAAAATAATAATAAAAATTAAAAAAGTAGTACTGCCAAAATGATTAAATTAATTAAAGAGAACTCAAACGCTAATATTTATAAATAAGAAAATGTTACGAGTATGACGTCAAACGCACGTAAGTTATATTTTTCTTTCATTGTTCGGCAAAGGCATTATTTTCTCTTCCCCCCATATTAATTGGATTTAATTACACGCGCTTGTCTCAGTAGATGCATTGTTTAACAATAAGAACTAGTTAATTGTTAATTGGGAACTAGTTGTTTTACGGCTACTTAGAATGTAGGAAGATTTTTTTTGTGTTATTGTCGTATTTTCAACTGACTTAAAAAATCTTGTAATGTCAAACTGAATGAACAGATTTTATTGATTCCTTTTTCATTTCACTTAAAACAGCTGTCACTTTGGTACCATAAACTTCATAGAGTTTGGATTCGTTTTTATTCGAAGTCGGATGTATGTTTTTGTTGTCAAATATTATTTTTATCCCACACACATTGTTTAAAGGAAATATGTAATCATTTATGATCAGGAAATATTTAATAAATATTCATTTTACATTGGTTTTCCTGTGTACTAGTATACGTTAGAAAATAATTATTGTTACATTTTAATACTATTTTAATGTTATCAAGTTTTTCAACTGATGAATCCAATTTAATTAAATTCACGAAACTTTGTGTTGCCATATGTATAATTTACAATTACATTTAATGGCAATCATACAGCCGTAATAATAGTGCAAAAAATATGTCCAATTAATTTTCGTTTCTTTAAAATTGATTTAGATACCCACGTTATAATAATACTATTGTTGTATGGAATATTGTATGGAATTCGAAGTAATTTACAAAATTGCTTAATTATCCAACTTGTTTTTGTGTCTCAAATAATAAATTGTTTTCGTGTTATTACATAAAACGTTACGTGTTTGTGACAAAATCGAGAACATTCATAATATTAATAAAATCTTATTATTTGATTTCTGTGTACTATTAAAGTATACTATTTAATTCTATTATGCAATGCACTGGGTTGTTCTTTTTCAATACTCAGGTATCTTTGAATCTAATTTGGGACATTCATAATAAACCTACTGTTCTATTAGAGTCTAGAAAAAAAAACCGGTACAGACAAAAGGTCAGTAACGCAAAATTAACATTTAAATAAGACACATTTCGTCGCGGCTGTAAACAGCTGTTTTCTAACAATTTCATTCATTTCATTTTTTTTATCCTGGCAATTATGACTAGGTTAACTATCGAATTTTAAACAAGGAATATGGATAGAATCGTCCGTAGATAGTGATTTTTTATAACATTTTTTTTTGTTGTGGTCGTTAAAAAATAACTCAGTAGTTATTATTTAATAAAAATTCGCGTTTATTCTTTAATTCTAATATCGCAGTTACGTTCAGTAACAGTATTTAAAATTCGATAAATATTTTTCTTTACAAGTCAAGGTGTTGTATCTATTGTTAATATTTCTTTTATACAACATGGCTTTGTGAGTCCTTTCGATCAGCATTATAATACAAAATCTTGAAAAGTTAAGCATTCGTCACTAAAATACTATGACTTTACCTGCGTACACAATACTACTAACAGACAGACACTTTTATTCACTTTTAAAATCAAAATAAAGCAGGCAACACACTACACGAACAAGACAAAAAATACTTACTGGCTGTTTGCTTCTACAGGACACCTTAATACTAATATCACAGGATTTTATAGAATTTAAAAAAATATTTTCGCTAAATATTTCTTTATATTTATTCTATTAATCACACACACTGATTAAAAAAATAATATTTACACTGGAATGTTTATTCCGCAATACATTACTTTTGAATTGTCCGATTTCATTCGATATTTAGAGTAATTACATTTTCGGTCACGTGTGACGTTGGCGGTGTCGTGTTGCGAATGCGACCGGCAGGTGCGTTCGGAAGCGCGGCCGACGGCAGACTGTTCATTCAGGTAGAACACCTTTGCTTTAATATCAAGTGGACAACTCAATCACTGATAATGATAAGAATACAAAGGATCGTCTCGTCAGCAACAAACGGACGTACACTCTCGTACATTACCGACGTCGAACCGGTTCTAATACACGGTCAACGTTCTGTTCGAAATACAAAATGCGAATGTGCTGTGTGACTTGGGGCGGGAATCCAAACGCACATTTTTTTTAATGCTCGTGAATTTTGGCTTTGGAAGCGAGTTCGAAATACGAAACCGGTTGGCGGGATAGTGTCCTCATTATTATTTATGAGCATTTTAATGTTTAATGTTACTTAAAATAGAAATAAGGTTACAATCAAATTGTAAATTCGGATTTTATAGTATGTGAGAATGTAAAGAAAGAGCTTAGATTATGTTTTATATGTTTTAAATAATAATATAATATTCGCTTACATCCTCTTTCTAAAACCTCTGTTATTAAATAACACAATTAGCATAAGGAAAAATAAACATATTCTTGTAAAAATATTCTTGTCTATAGATGCGAGACCTAGACCTAGACAAATACTTAGGTAAGTGCATGTTTAGATTTTTGTATATTTGTAGCAATAATGGAAATATGATCATCCAAGCTATTAAAATGTTGGGTATCCTAAGTACTTAGGTACCTATTCATGTTATTAATGTTCAATATAAGTAGGTAATTAAAGATAATAGGCAGGTATATATTATCAAATTAATTATAAGATAATTAAATAGAATGTAAAGATATCGTCGGCAATACAAATCAATTCCTTTTTTAATTGTTTAAGAACGGTTTAATCGCGTGTTAATATTGATAGGCCGACTAGTTTCGGACCCAACTGGAGTCCTTAATCATGAGATTATTTATGTATGCCAACATTGTCGCATTGGGTATTTACCTGTAAAGATGGGTGTTGTACACGAACTAAATAACGAATAAACATAAATAAGTAAATGAGCTGGTGCGATGGCGGGGTCGTGAATCGGGCTCGACTCGAAAAAATTAAACATCCGTCTCTAGAAAGTGAAAATAATAATTTAAGTTAATTACATTACAATCAAATGGAATTATTAATTTGGTACCAAACCTTTTCTGCTAAAATTGTAGGCCCCCTTTATAGGTCGTAAAAACTATTTTTAACAGGTATTACTATTTAACTCAATAATTTATCTTAAATACGTAATTCATTTTGAAGGTTTACACATTTGTCTTACCGAACCCTAAAGTCCAAAAGTTTGAAAACCGTCGCCATAGACACGACCTATATCAACACAGTTCAGCCTACATTGCGCCATCTTAATACAAAGTACCTAACATCAACAATAATAGCTGCAATGGACGCAAAAACCTTTGACGTCACAGTGCATGGTGCAATACTTGCAATATACCGGTTTTTTTTTCAAAGGGTAGGTACGATGTGAGGTAGGTCATCTTTTATAATCGGATATAATACAATACAGGAACTGCGGCTAGACTGTCTGTCTGGCTGCTTAAATTTAAACAAAAGTGATAACATATATCTAATAATATATTTTATTATCTATTTTTTTGTTTATTCTTAAAACTGATATTCGCGATGGGGATTACGGTCACTTCCAAATCAACTAGCTATAATATATTCGGATACCCGAGTGGTGATACCTTAATGGGCGCGATGTCTCTCGTGGGTTCCATCTTCGCGTAGAAAAATAATTTGTGTGATACACAGTCCTGAGTCGGGTGACTTTGTGCATTGTCATTATTGTTTTGCTCCTTAGATTTTTCCAGCAATATTCGAGTCTGATTCTGATTTCTAAACTAGAAAAAAAGACCACATCCATGCTCGCCTTTTACAACTACTTAAAAAATTAAGTTACATTGATTTGATTTATGTTTTGACTTAATTGTAATAGGCAAGAACTTTCCTTTCACCCTACACAGACAATGGTCTGTATATATTAAAAATTAAAAATAGTCGAATATTATAAAAAGAATAAAGGAGTTTTTATTCTCACGCTGTATTGAGTTTCTATCGTGCAATTGATCGGATTGATCAGACACGGCTGGCACATTGTGGGACATGCTTACACGTGATAGCTGTCTCGATAATAGCTAAGTAGCTTTGATAAAGACAAAATGATCTATTTGAATCCTTTCCTGAGTAAGTCAGTAAGGTAGAGCGACGGCGTCTCTCAAAACTGCAAAAGTAATTCTTTAAGATGATGTTTCGCTCCCAAGACTTTTGCAAAGTCTGTTATAGTAGACTCAGAATAATTGATTATAGAGATAATCTCAGAATATAAAAACCGGTCAAGTATGAGCCGGACTCATGATTCCGTTTAAAGAAATACATAGAAGGATAAAAAAACTAAATTGACCAGAAAAAGGCACATATTTACAATACATGGTATAATTTTTGGTTGGTTGATTGGTACAATCTTTATTTTGGGTACAAAGTGCATCAAAACTAATAAAAAATATACCACACCGCATAGGTGTATCTAAAATTTCCCGGTAACTTTCGGTCACCTATCTTCCAAATTGAGCCTAACTCAGTTATCTTTCTCAGATCGTCACTACATCGGTTTTCAGACCCGATATCCAAGTGACATTTCAAGAACCGTTAAATACAATTTCTCTTCTCTGACAAGCAGAGTGTACACAGCTTTGCGAAATTTGGAAAGACAGAGGTAGCAGTAAGAAACTTCAGGAGTTAGAATACATTTCGTCCGAAAATCAATGGTTAATATTATGAATTACTAGCTGTTGCCCGCGACTTCGTCCGCGTGGTTAGAAGATATAAGTCATAATTTATACCTGCCTTCTATCTATCTATCTGCCTTCTATCTATCTTGTAGGATTCAGTCAGCGTTTGCAATGTAAGCGCAAAAAAGGTGTGTTTTTACGACCTCACATTAGAAACCTCAAAAATTGTAGCCTTTGTGTTATTCTGATGTATAAGCTATATTGTGGTAAAGTTTCATTCAAATCCATTCAGTAGTTTTTACGTGAAAGAGTAACAAACATCCATACATCCATACTTACAAACTTTCGCCTTTATAATAGTAGTAGGATTCCATTCCTATTCAGATAGCATAGTAAGAAGTCTGGTACTAGAAGAGAAATATTATTATGTATTTCTACTTTTACGTTTCTCGTGAAGAATGAATTAAGAGTGACTCAGACAGTCACACAAAATGCAGTGGAAAGCTAGCTGTGGCCATAAATTAGGCGTTTCAATTAAAATTATAAATTTAATCTTGAGACAATTCACCGTGAACTCTTATCTAAATACTGGAATTACGCAAATATTTAGTTTCTAGAAAAAAATCTGGCGAGGAATGTGATTTGGAAAAAAGACAAATGGCAACGTCAAATATTATTTCTTATCTAATGCTATTTTGTCACTTGGACACTAGGTAGTATATTTAATTGTATTCGAAAAGAATTGCAGTTTTGGACTATTAGAAATTAACGTAACTCCTGAGAAAGGGCTCCGGTTGGAGCCAAATCTAGTTTCCTATCCTGATAACAACGCGTATGTTTAGTAAACCGCTATTGAATAAATAATTATGAAAACCCTTACGTAACTTACAATTACAAAAGATCTATTGTTTGAAAATAATTCAAATGACTTCGACTCGAGAAAAGATAAAATTTTTGCATAAATACTTCTAATCCTTGTCCAACTTAACCCTGAATTGTATTTCATATTTCTATATCATGGCCAGACTAAGACCTAGATGCCTATCCTGCTCTAAATCTAAACCTGTTATACTTAAAGAAGCGAGATAGCACACTACAGCGCGTAGAGCGTCGTCCCTTTTCCACGATTGCAGCAGGCTTTCTTCAAGAGGCATAGGTAGATGTCCTGCTTAGGGACCTTGGATTTCTGCCAAGCAACGTTTACAGAATTCCCCGCAACAGATATGATAATATCTTTCGAAAGGGATTAGAATGAATAAGATATTTATTGTTCATTTTATCGTGTACAATTCTCACTTTGAGATTTACAAATCTATATACTAATATATAAAGCTGAAGAGTTTGTTTGTTTGTTTGAACGCGCTAATCTCAGGAACTACTGGCCCAAATTGAAAAAATATTTTTGTGTTTAATAGACCATTCATCGAGGAAGGCTTTAGGTAATAAACCATCACGCTGCGACTAATAGGAGCGAAGATATCATGGAAAATGTGAAAAAAACAGGGCAGGTATAAATCATAACTTATATCTTCTACCCACGGGAACGAAATCGCGGGCAGCAGCTAGTGCTTGAGAAAAGTCAAGTCTCCTGGGTATCAAAGTGGAGTTATGTCATTTTTGTGTCATTTTCTGAAGGGGTTTATGATTGAACCTTTATTGTAAAAGATAGCGAAACAGTAACCAGCTTTCATTGTAAGTTCTTACTTAAAACTCACTCTAATTAAAAAAATACGACTTGAATAGGTATTTACATTGATTAAATTATTATACATATACCACTCTCCAGTCAAACTATTGCAAAAGGAGTAGAATATTTTATCGAACGTTAAAGACTAGATAATTTAGATAAGAGGCATGAATGATTTGCAAATTCAGAAGCAAAACAGGATTACCACAATCTTCCATAGATCTTTGGGTGCGTCAGTGAAAATATTTTTGATGTGAATGATAACATATGGTCAATATCCTCCGCATCGCATTAAGTTAGCTAAGATTATTAATAAGCTTTGCAGGTGTCAATGATTTAGCACTAACGACTGGTGGAATGAATCATTTCTTATGTACAACATCTAGCTATCCAAATCTGCTGCGCTGTGCTGTGCTGCGCTGTCCTCTGTGCTGAGATAAAAAGTCTATGATGATGTACGAAAAAATCAGTCAAGTAATTTAGCGGGAACTTATGTGGCGGTGGTGAAACAGGCCCTAAGTTGTGGTTACAAAACTAAAACTTATGGTTAAGAGCCGGATCTGTAATAATATAGCATTGACTACACGGATAGCCGAGTGGTTGAAGTCACCACGCCAAACCCACTGTTCGCGTCGTGTCGCGTGTCGATCCCCGCGTATGACAAGCATTTGTGTGATCGAGAAATGCTTGAAAAAAAGACACTCTTAAATGTTGTTGTTTTTTTACCACATACACGAGATCTTAAAAGCTTACTCTCACGAAGTTCTCCAATCTGTTTACGGATTTTCCTATTTCCTGTTGGAAATTTCCACAAAGTATAACCAAGGTTCTAAAGTCTAAAGTCTAAAGTCCAGAAGTAAAAACTGCCAAATCATACATCATCATAGTCCACTTGTACAAAAGTCCAAAAGTCACAACCCCGCACGGAGAAACCCATTTAAAGCGATAAGTACAGCTCAAAGTCCACTTACATAAAAACAAGGAAACGCCTTGGAAAACACCTCAAAATCTATGCAAGTAGAATAATCTATAATCTCAGTAAATAGCTAAATAAATCAGTAAACCTGCTTGAATGATAAAGCCATTTATGATATTTGATTAGTATAACTTGACTAATCTTGACATCTTTCAAATTGTTGACGTCAATGAATAGATATCAGTGTGATTTCATCGCGATGTAAGCTGAGGATAACTTCAGGTTATTTGCATGTGGCAAATAGTCTTAAGTTACGACTTAAGTTAAGACTTAAGTTTGACGACCTCTGTGGTCGAGTGGCGTACGCACCGGTTTCAAGGTGTCGCTAGCTCTGAGGTCCCGGGTTCGATCCCCGGTCGGGTCAATGTAAAAATAAACATTTCTACATTGTCTCGGGTCTGGGTGTTTGTGGTACCTTCGTTGTATCTGAATTCCATAACACAAGTGCTTTAGCAACTTACTTTGGGTTCAGAACAATGTATGTGATGTTGTCCGCATTTATTTATTATTTATTTATTTAGTTATAAGTATATCGATATAAATTTTTAATACTTTGTTAATGATAATTAAAATGTATGCTCCATCCGTCGCCGAAAGCGTGTTAAGCCATTTTTCCGATTGTCATTTGTTAATCTTTGATAGCTATCATGTCATTGCTTACTAGACATAATTTGTAGATCATTAAAATGGTCTGTAGTTGACAGGCATAAGATGCTTTATTTTTTATAAGGATCGCAGCTAAAGCTCATCAGAGTCCCCAGACTGGTAGTCTTAAATATAGCTTGGAAAAAGATTAGGCCAAGTTATCACCAGTCTTAATACAAGCTGTCTCTTGAAGTTTCAGTTTTGGTTGTTCAGCACTTTAGTAAAACTTAAGCAAAAGAATGCAGACAGAGGTTAAGGTCCATGAAGGTACCAAAGAAATAGTCCATGAAGGTATCAATGGAAGGAACTAACATCTAAGATACAGGCTCGGCCTACTTTAGATGTTAGTATACAAAGATTTGTTTTTAATCTATTTACATAAGCTAAGTACTCCAAGTTGTGTATTATTTTTGGTTACAATAAATACTTTATATTTATTTATTTTATTTATTTAAATGCAAAAAAAACTGAGATTACTTGTTTTTCAAAGTGAGACTTAGTTTCGGTTTAGTACTTAACGAGAACCACACTCCAGACCCAGGACAACAGATTCTTCTCCCTCTCTAGCAGTGATCGCCTTTTAGTGCTTTTAGTGATTGTTTTAGTGCTTTCTCAATTATCGTTTAGTGTAGACAGATTTCTTGTATTGCAGACACTTGTTTTGTTTTGTGGGCGTATCAAACCCGAATTAAAATTAAATTTTCAATACTTATATAATCATCACGCACGAAGACCCCTGTTCTGTTGCATAACAAGATATGATTTGTGATAAATAAAATACTTTTAATAGGAGAATGTTTACGTGGGCGGAGCCACGAATCACCAATCACGGAGCTTAAAGAAAAACTACTCATTTTTATCTAAATATAAAAACAGATATTTATTTATAATTTAGTTTTTGTTTTGAGACGCAGAAACCTTGTCTTGGTATTTTATCTTTGCTTTGCCCGTTAGAGATGAAAATTAAAAGCGAAAAACGAAAATAAAGCAGAATTTATATACATAGTTAGGTTTACCATTTTTTTGCAGTTTGTACATCTATTAGACGTAATGTTTCCGTAATGCCAAATATTCTAATACCAGTTTTCCTCTGCCAGTGAAAATTCGAAGCTTGACTTCTCAAATGCTATGTCATCGACTAATGCGTCTCTCAGTACCTACCATCCTACTACTATTATAAAGGCGAAAGTTTGTAAGTATGGCTGTATGGATGTTTGTTACTCTTTCACGTAAAAACTACTGAATGGATTTGAATGAAACTTTACCACAATATAGCTTATACATCAGAATAACACATAGGCTACAATTTTTGAGGTTTCTAATGTGAGGTCGTAAAAATACACATTTTTTGCGCTTACATTGCAAACGCTGACTGAATCCTACAAGATAGATAGAAGGCAGATAGATAGATAGAAGGCAGGTATAACTTATATCTTCTAACCACGCGGACGAAGTCGCGGGCAACAGCTAGTAGGTACATATAATCCTCTTACAATTAAAATATAGCAAGATCATAAACTATTATGCTATACAAGCCTGCTAGTCTGTACTATATCCGTATACATAACGTTAGTTCAAGTCCGGTCTAGTCATACCACTTTTTGGTCTCAAGTACTTCAAGAATTCTATATCAAAAAGAACACGTTTGGAAATTGAAGGGTCTACGAAAGCTGAGTGCTGTGTGCTTAGCATCTTGGAATTAAGTTTTCTGGCAATAGTTTTCGACTAATCATAACGTTTACTTTGCGAGAAGTCTGGGATCGTAGAAATAACTAGGGCAACCTTCTAAAATAATGAATTTTCTCGCCGGTTCCTTTTCATAGAAATGACATTTTGGAACCGATCCCATAGTCGCTAGTTCTTTAATTAACGTTTCTTAAGCGCCTGTTTTGAGGATACTAGAAATAAAAACAATTTTGATTTTGAATAGCTTACTTTGCTAAAAATATACCGAATACCTAGTATTAGTAAACATTAAGAAAAAGTAGATCAGTACACAGGTAAACTATAAAAAACATATTTTGTAGATGTAGCCCAAATTATTAAAACCTCTATTCTTTTAATCTGTTACTCACATAATGACAAATACTATTAAAAAGTGATTCATATGAATTAGCTTTATTAAAAACAGGTTAAAATCGATTGTGTACTTCCCGCTAATGATTAATTTCAACTTCACATTAGTCGGGGAACACAAATGATAGTTATTTTAAGTGTTATGACAATGGTACTTAAGATTCACTTTATGATAAAACTGGAATCACGTCTCATCTAAACGTTTCAGTAGTTATAATTTTTTTGCGTCTTCCTTTAAGGAAAATAAAGAAATAAAGCTACCAGTGTTTCGGAAGAGTCAGAAGCTAGAAAGTCAGACAACCAGTCTAACTACGGGGTATCGTGTTGCCCAGGTAACTGGGTTGAGGAGCTCAGATAGGCAGTCGCTACTTGTAAAACACTGGTACCTACTAAGCTGAATCCGGTGAGGCTGGAAACCGACCCCAGCCTAGTTGGGAAAAGACTAGGACGATGTTAATCGTAAAAGAATTAAAGCTGGTATTAAGTGGACTAATAAAAAATAATACGGCTCAATTTGGTAAACCTTGAAGCCCTAAATGTACCACAAAATATCAAGTTCGGAAAACAGGAAAATATCTCTTTAATCGCGAGTGCTTCCTTTTTTTTATTTTAAATACTCTTTTGTCATGTTTTCTTTTTACGTTGATTTGGTTTTTAATTAATAAACTACAAGAAAAATATCTATAGATTTAAATTTATCTTAGGCTCCAAATTAATTGCAGAAATTATTCATTTAACATTGGTTTTCTCACGCTTATTTATCGGGATAGCCGGACTAGTTTATGACTCAAACGGAGTCCATAATCATGAGCTGACGCGGCGGCAGAATCACAAGGGAAACTACGTTCTATCCCGATATTGATTAAATCGTTATTAAAAAAATATGAATGCGAATCACGAAGTTTTTAGGCTTAATAATAATATTACAAAAAGTTTCTTTAAACAACCTATTGGAAAATTACCGGACGTTTATCAAAACGTAATAATAATATTAAAGATGGATGCGATGACTCAGGAAGTATATATTGTTTGCCAATTTTAATACGATAAAGTACTTACTTCGATTTGTTTATCATTATCTACTTATCTGGTAATTACATCAGATTTTAATGATACATAAATTGGGGTATTAGAAAGCTTTTAATACCACCCCGCTGTGTAGATCGTATCAATAAAAAGATTATGATTTATAACAGTATGAATGTTGTGCAATATTTTTTGCATGACATTTAAAATTCTGGAGCTTTATCTGCTTGTGTATGTTAGAAATATTTAGCAAAACAATCTAATTTGTATTAGTGTCATATAGAATGAAGAAAAGACATATTAATTTTCCTTTTTTCATAACGCGACTCCCGCACTAAGGAATTTAATCCTTGTTCCGCAAACATTCGAGTTATATGCATAAAGACACCCAGACTCAGGACAAGCGTTTGTGGATTAAACAAATGCTCGTCCTATGCGGGGATCGAACGCGCAACACGTCGTGCACATTGAGTTCCGCAAATAGTACCTCAACTACTCGGCTATCGTAGTAAACCAATTAAAAAAAATTATCCTTAAATTAAATTATGATGGGCTTGTCTCGTCAATATCCTAGAACATACCAATACAGAATCGTAGAAGTTTATGCTCTTGCAAAAAATTTAAATCTTTCATCTGCTCTTAAAACTAAGCCCAAAAATGAAAAAAAAAGGCTGACTGTCCCATTTTTTTTATAAGTTCTTATCAATTTTCTACTTTAAAAAATCTTAGAAGAATGTAGGAAAACTTAAATATATTTAAAAAATAACCCACATTTAATACTTACATTTCTCTGAACACTAACGATGATGCATCGATTAAATGATTTTAACTAAAATTTAAAAGGAAAGGTCATCTCGTCAACCAGGTATGTACTAACTCATTATTTTTTATGTCTATCCATTTTAATGCTATATAACTATACTTAACCCAAATTATTATTAATCAATATAGTATAAAGTATAAACAGTTAAATTGAAGAGAAAAAAATAAGAAAAGATCACAATTCTAATAAAGCCACATTCAATCTTAAACACGAACAATGATACAAACCTGACAAGGTTATTGGCAGGTGAATCCCTACAACCTAACACTAGTATTGTTTTCCTTAAACGTTTGTTACACCTGAACTGAATATTAACCAAAAGGAAATCAATTATCAAAATATAAAACAAAGAACATTCGTTCAAGGGATAGTCCCTATATAGAGTGACGTCATATATCGAATAGTGATAGAATAGTTATAACTACCAGAGTGGTCGTGGTCGTCGCCCCTGACGTGACGACCACGACCACTCTGGCAAGAGAAGGAAGTTATAACTGATTCTAATGGTTGCTCGCGAATTTCGATTACTATAACGATAATTATAATTGAAAGTTTTTTGCATTCATTAAAAATTAAACCGTTTGCTTGTATGGCTTAGTAGGTGTTTCGGCCGCTGGTTTCCGGAAACCGGAATTTCAATATTATGAATACTTTTGAGTGGTGTTTCGGCCTATACTTCTTTCTTCTTCTAAGCAAATTTTGTAGGTACAGTCATACTGAAAAACCTTAGTTAGGGTTATATTATTTAAATGAAGGAAAGAGTACACCCAATCAAAGATATTAATATCAAATATTGATTTTCCAAATCGGAATTGTTAGGTACTAGAAGATGGGTAAGTGACCTCACACGACTTTTCTAACAGTCTCAGAACTCATAATTACTTGATACTTGAATTCTACTCACGACCCAGTCGCCGTAACAGCTCTCAATTAAGAAGGTTCTCGTCCTAGTCGGGCAATCCCTTTGAATACACGTCAGTATATTATTATTGTATCGTTTAAGTAACTTTACATAAGTACTAAAAGACTTTAAATGTATCAGCGCTCGTAGATTCGATTACCACGAAAAAGCGGCTTAGTAGTCGATTCGTCCTAATCTATTTCGCCGGTTGAACGGGGCGAATGGACTACTAAGTACTAAGCGGTACACTAGCAATATTTGGGTAAATAGTACATTACAATTTTAGTGTACCAGATTCGCCCTCTGTTAAATGTGTCTCGGGCGAATCTGCAAAAAAAAGGTTTCTGTGTACCACAGATTTTCGTTACTACGTAAGTTGGTCTAAATGGTCTTTACTTCTTCACCGAACTATGACGTCACTTGAGTCGATATATTTACAAATTGTTCTCGAATTTAAAAAAAAATATATTAATTTCAGATGTAAGCATTTTGTCAAGAATTGTTTCTTTCTTTTTTACAATGTACACGTTTAAGTATTATGTTTATTAGGTATATGATAGCAGCTAAGTTTTAATAGTTTCTGACGGCATTCAAAAACAGTTTATAGCTTCATGCACGTCATTCCTAGCAGCGAAATGTCATCAAAAGGCTAAATTAGTAATTGACTGACTACTGAGTCATTAATACCCCAAGTTCTTTGAAACGATAGTTTTACGACACACGTATCAATACAAAAGCAGAAATCACCTGCACAAACATCCCTATTCACAAGAAATAAAATTTTGAATATTCAACAAATGTTTTTCCCCCAATGAAATTTGTAGTAGATACCTAAATAATAAAATTCAACAATTAATCCGATAAAAAACAAATTCATAAAAAGAGAATTAAAGTCAGAGTTCATTTTTTCATGAGGACTATTTAGATAGGTATAGGTGGATTTAAGCGGATATTATTTAAATAGAAAAAAATACTTATACTTTAACCCTTGAGTATGGAGCTCTATAAAATACGTTTAGACTGACCGACTCACTAGACAATGTTTGACTTTTGACTATTTATTCTCTTGTAGATAAGTGATCATCGATTCCCATGAACTCCAAGACAAAAAAAAAATCAAAAATAAGCAGGAACTGAGCCACGACTCTCTTTCATCGTTATAATGTAAGTATATGTAGGAAATAAACTTCTTAAGGTTTATCAAGCTGACCGAAAGCAAAAGCCTAACCACGCGAGACCAAGATAAGGAGCATAAAGAAAAATGATGACAATTATAGGTAGATAAAAATTTGCAAACAACACCATTTTCAATCTATCTATTAATTGTGATAATGAAGTTTTGCGAACTCCTCTGTCACCCACAGTATTTTATTTTAAGGCTGATGATGCAATACTAAACGTATAATCAATAATCTGTGTTCTTGTCATCCTAGTAACATGATAAAATTGGATGTAAGTGGTTATAACTCTTAAACACAAATCATTAAAGGTTAAATTTCAATATAACCTATTTGCTAGCTAATCTTTAGCGGCCATATTACCTAGCAGTAATAAAACTCGATGGTACATAGAAATAATACATACACTTTTTTTTTGTTAAGGCGGGGAAATCCTCTTGGACACCCACTCCCTCGGGGGAGGAAATGGGTAGTGTCAGACTCTTACTGACTAAACCTGAACCGCGCCGTGCTACGTCATCCGCGTTTTTGTGTCGGTGTATGGCAATGCGTTGCAACCCTTCAGTGGATCTATCTGATCTGTTATACTCCAACTTTGGAAAGAGAAACCACTCGGATGTATCAGATTATGAATTAAGAAAACCACCATTTGAGCAAATCGAGGCTAATATAAGGTAATAAAAAAAAAACCAAAATATTTGGTACACATTCATTGGACATCAAAATTGAATTACTTATCGCTTGATCGAATTCGTGACAGAATTGCCAGTCAGATGTCTGTATTTGCTATACACGAAAAGAACCAATAAAGATGATTCATCTTACAGTGAAATGAGAAAATTTTGGTAGGAAATTTAGAATGTCTGATGAGTTTTCGAATTTCTGATAATGTGCTCTTTAATCTTCACAATCTAATAAATATTCTAGATATAAGAGCATAAGAAGGAATTTGGGAAGTACCTGAGAATTTTCTTAGTTTGAGGTCATACATGATAGGGATTCCCTTGATCCCATACATAAGTGAGAAGGAAAAATCAGATGATGAGATAGCAGTTGATTGGCATTTAGTGGTATCATGGAATAACGATTATCAACTAACTTTTCCTGTACTCTAAATTAAATAATAATTAAAGTCTTCTTTGTCCGATACAATATAAAGAATTTTCTAAGTTTTCTGGGATGAAACACTAATGACATCAACCACATGGAGAGTGGGAAGGCGTGAGGGTTTTCGGACATCCACCGACTAAAAACACCCCGGGCCCTTTCTACTGCTTAAGCCAGAGTCATGGAATCGCTCACGCATGCTCTGCGAACGACCTTGGGGGCCTGACAATACATGAATAGCTTACGTCTTTTTACATAGTTATAAGTAGCATGACAATCAAATTAAAAAATATATTATCATATCTCTCAATTCGTCCTGTGTTGTGTAATCCACACGTGTCTTGCCCATTCATACTTTGTAATCGTGTAATAATCATCCGCGATAAGGATCAACTTAACTAGCTTATAATCACATAACAACCAAAACTTCGCCTATAACTCATCCTCGATTACAATCTTATTATGACTGTCACTTTTGTTCTAGTCTACAAATTAAGTCTATCTTTTTCCTTATTGTTTTAATTTTATGATCCAAAATAATGTTAATTATTAATTTAATCAAATTTACATGTGATCTAATGTTTTCGAACTTAAGTTGCATTCGATAGTCACAATTTTATCTGTCAAATTATGATTTAATGCTCGTTGAATACGCACAGTTTGTGTGATATTGTAATTTAACCAAATTATCCGAAATGTGTCATGAATTGGTTGCGTAACCTACATTGGCGTTGAGAACATTGATTTTACTAAGGGCAGGAAAGTTATTAAAGCTGCTACTGATTTCAACCAATCCTGAGGGCATGGAAAACAGCTAGAAGCGCCAAAGTTTTGATCTCAACTCTACAGAGTCCCGGGGTTCAGGCAGGAGCGATGAAGAGGACCTCGAGTTTGGATGAAAAAGGTTTCTAAACTTTTAATAATGTTTGCTGAGACTCACTTGAAAATGCGTGACCCATATAAAGTACTGTATTGAAAAATAAGCTGGGAGACTGCTTTTGGTGGCTAAATAAAGGCTCAAATTATATTATGCCGTGGAAACCTAGGTCGAAATTAGTCAATCAACTATACTAAATCTGGAACTATTCAATGGGGATTAGTTAAAAATCCAAGCGACCAGACCGGACTACTACTTGATGACGTCAAATCATCAATATGACTTGTTACGATGTACCCCGCTACATGCTGGACAAGAAAGCTTAAAATCTATACTAATACTAGCTAACCCAGCAAACGTTGTTTTGCCGATTTTTTTTTCTAGTTGTATGTATTTTTGATGCCACATTATAAAAAAAAAACAAACAATTTCGTCCAAAAAATTTAATATTTTTTTTAGTGTGAGCAACCCTTATCACTTAGGGATATGAAAAATAGATGTTGTTCTATTCTCAGACCTACCCAATATGTATACAAAATTTCATACAAATCGGTCGAACCGTTTCGGAGGAGTACGGTAACTAACATCGTGACACGGGAATTTTATATATTAGATATAAAGCTGTAGAGTTTGTTTGTTTGTTTGAACGCGCTAATCTCAGGAAGTACTGGTCCAAATTAAAAAAAAAACTTTTTTTTTAAGTAGACCATTCATCGAGGAAGGTTTAAGGCTATGTACAATCACACCGCGACTAATAGGAGCGAAGATATAATGTAAAATGTGGAAAAACCAGAGCAGGTATAAATTATAACTTATATCTTCTAACCAGGCGGACGAAGTCGCGGGCAACAGCTAGTTTGTCATAAATCATAATCAGCCTTGAACTTCCCATCGCTGGATGCTGTTCTTTCTACTTCTTATCCTTCGTAGATTTACCCTGGGCTCAATTTTCCTCACGTAGGGCTCCAAGTCGGCCCATTATGTATAGACCTACCATCAAGTTAAATCTTCTCTCTTCTCGTTCCGTCAATTCTGTCGTAACTACTTCAACTTATCAATAAAATCGCGATCGATTTCAATCTGTTGTCAGACATCCGTTGATATTTCGTGGCTGTCTGATTGTGGTTAAGATAAAATGGCCAGGTGTGGGTTTGTCCAGAAATTTATTTTTATTTTTATGTTTATATAATAATCGACTCTTTATACCTAACTTGCAGTCCTCTACGTTTTAACTGGTAATGTTAGATAATTATCTTAAGTATTTTAAGCAGCAAACTTTGCTTAGCTTTTTACTTTATATATTTTTTGTTCGTTAAAGCGAAAACAGAAATACACCATTTGTGATATTTTAAACACTTGCAATCTGGGTTCATAAGATACAGCCAGCCTCGTGGCAAATCGACTGACAACGGTGCCAAAGGAGGAGGGGCCCCTATTAATAGCTCAGGTACGTAAACCTAAACTCCTAAAAAATTAACTCGTGGGCATCAGACTATTTCAGCCCCTTTACACATAGCCGGTCGCGCCGAATCTTTCATTTCTACAAGCTCATAATTCCAGCCAGTTCGCGTTATCTCTGATGCATGATTTTACTTGCCTTTCAATTAAAATAAGATTCGAATCGGTCAATTCACTTTCCTTAACACTGAGATAATGTTAGCGCCTTAGCGCCGAAACTCTTTGCTAGTTGCGCGTGCGACAAAAGATGCATCTGTACATTTGGGATATGCTTCTAATCCAATGAAGTCTGTCAAATGATTTGTTCACAGGATTTTTCGTTTTGCAAGTTGAAAAGAAAAAAAAACGGTTTCTTAGGTTTACGCGAATGTTAGACATTGAAATGAAACTACTTTTACTAATTTTATCGCGGTTTAATTTTAGATTTCGAACGTCGTGCACTAAAATCTAAAATTACCAACTATAGAACTAAAATTTAAAATAAATAATGTGAAAGTTATTGTAACAGAATCTCTAACGGCAATTTTAGAGGAAATACTCGTAGCATCCAAGAATTCATTAAAGACACAACACGACTAATTCAATGTTGTCGTATGTAAACCGATGATAATACTTATTCAATGTTTAATTAAAGCTACGTCACATGTAGATGCCCACATCCATATATCTTATCATTGATCTAGACCTCTGATATAGTTATATAAGTCGCCGTGACTTATCAGGTAACACGAAAGGCTATCACGAAAATTAATATCATTAGTGTATACTGATTACAATTATCTCACAAAACTTATTAGCTTCTGATGTAATTAAATCACAAGTTTCGAACGACATTGGGTGCCTATCATTATATCTTATCTCGAGTCCTACGTCGTAGCGTTTTCGTTAATATGCTTGAATTTTAACGAAACAGTTTTGGACCCCTTGGCCCCCACCTAGAGTAATTATAATATGCTCTTAAGGCTATAACACCAGCAGCCAGTGCCGTTTTGTCCATTAGGCACTGGGCCCACCACTAAAGTAGGCATCTAAAAAAAGCTCGATAATTTTTTCACTGAATGAAAATAACTTTGGGGGCCCCCACTCCTTTGTTGGATCGAGGCCTCGGGGCCCCTGGGCCCCTAGATCCGGCCCTGCCAGCAGCCATCCGCTATAACAACGTGGACGGTATCCTAACGTGCAGCTAATGCTCACGGATGGTTACACATAAAATAGGGTACTGCAGCCATCAAAGGGTGCATAGAAAAGCTGAACACCTTAGCTCTTCTGTAAACAATAATTAGAAGCAGACATCATAGCCGAAATCGGCTGGGAAGTATATAAGTTTATATATTATGTACGTATGATTCCTAGAGCTCTCTCACGCAATACCGAGTATCAATCTGCGAACAAAATCAATCTATTGATCGAATGCCAATCAATTAAGCGTTTCGCTTCGATCTAGAATCGCGAAAAAGATAGCCGTTGTGATCTATCCTCAAATTAAACTCGTTTAACTAGAGAACTTCCTTTCACTGTTTATTTAGGATCCAAACTGTTACAGATAATATAAATCTTGCGAGCCTGAATTCGAAGGTGCCATGCTAAAGTTTTATTTAGTTAACAGGCTAACTTCTGACCCGTGGTACTGCCGTCTAGATCTATATTTTTAATAGTAAACAGGTACATAGCACGTGGAACTGCCAGGAATATTCATTTAAAAATGCAGTTACTTCTCGTGAATCTTGAAGGTTATTTTTTTCAGTGCTTAAAGCCCTTAGTAAATATTTGATTACCCGTTATTTTTTAAAGCGCTCTTTTTGAATTCTGACTCTGAAATCTTGCGCAAATATCCAAAACGCTTCGCAAGTTTTGCGATATCCGTTTCAATTTTTTTATGTTCTGATAAAATGATTTAGCCAGCATTATACCAAAATAATCCGCTGCTGTGTAACTGTCAACTTAACTCAACTTGCTTGAGGTATTCCTCTACCAAGAAGAAAATAGTTCAACTAGCTATATTCATCTCACAAAATCTCACTCCAACATTTCATTAAAAGCAATCTGGATAAAGCGAACCCCACAAATTACACAATGTTCATCTTAAGTGGCCATTTTTGCTTTAACCTAGGTACCTTAAGTACTTCATAACCTTTATCTTAATACCTATCTAGTTAGCTTGAACGTTCGGCCTTGCCCGTCCAGAGCAGCCTTGTATTAACTGCCTCTGACATTTGCAAGGACAGAGAAATTACTCGCTAACTCGCTCATAAAGGCTTTATTTATTAAATGGTCTAGAGTGGCATAGTTATTGCATTATAAGACTATGTCTTATTGGTTGGTTCTTATAAGCCATAAGGGTACTGTAGAGAAAAGGCAAAAATGATATTCTAGTACTAAGACTCCGTTGTCTGTCTGTTTGTCACGAGGCTGTATCACATAAACCGTAATAGCTAGATAGTTGATTTTGTAACAGACGATGATGTATTTCTATTACCGCTTCAACAAAAAATATAAACAGAAATAAAAATCGACGTCAGAAGGAAGGCGTTATCTCACTTTTACTATTGTAATTACTTAGTATTTCCAAACGTTTACGCTTTTTGGTACTTAATAGTAACAAGGCTCTTTATAGCACATCTCCAAGAGGCTACGTGGCCAAAACAGAACAAGCCAACAAGCTTGCTTTTGGACTTTTTTTCACAGTTAATCGAAATTAACACATAGTGTTTGTAACTCCAAAAGAAGTATTATTTCTATGCATTTAATAAATAAGCATTTTTCTATGATTTAGTAACCTGAAATTCGGTGTCTCGTGTGGTTGTACAACCGTCAACAATTTACTGACTAAAGGTATCCCAAACATAAACACATGGCTTTGCTTACGAGGGATGGAGTATTCACTCTAGAAGACGAAACTAGCGCCAAATCATGCAGTGACACAATTTGGGACTACGTTCGACCGACGGCTAATGACACTGATAGCACTGAGTCACTACTCGATATTGGCTTGGTTGGATAGTACATTACAAAACCGATCCGAATTAAGATAAAAAATAGAATTGAATGAGTTTCCAGGGTAAATCTGCAGAATATTTTATTTTACACCCATCCACGACTCAACCGAAAAAATCGTAGCTTAACACGTAACCACCATTTTTTTTGTTAAGGCGGGGGAATCCTCATGGACATCCACTCCCTCGGGAGAGGAAATGGGTAGTGTCAGACTCTTACTGACTAAACCTGAGCCGCCGTTTTACATCACCGCGTTTTTGTGTCGGTGTATGGCATGTTCATACACAACACGTGACCACCGTTCAATTTTATAAATTACCTGATAATGAATCAAGAGGCCAATTAAATAATGACAAATTAATACTAATTACGGCAGAATGAAGACGATATGTAACGAAAGTTAATCAATATTGCTATAAGATTTTATCTTTGACAGTGTTTTAAAATCAGAAACTATCAGTTGTGATAAATAAAACAGTTTTTTTTTGTCAATAAATGGCATGATCTTGGTTGTCCAATTACAATTGGTTGAGATTACATTTGATATATATGTTATAGATATAATATATAATACCAATTTGTGACGTCAATTGTGTTTTTAATTTAATTGATTCATAGATTGTCGGTCATTGATAAAATGCCAGTGCAGATCTAATGTTTCGTGAGTCATACATGTTTGTTTTACGGAACTGATGTTTTACTGAATAGGGATGACGACTATTTTTTTTGCAGCGTCCGTCTTGTAGTTTTTTGTATAATAATGGATACGTATTTTTTAATTTGTCCCGCAAACATAAATTTACCAAATTACAGTGAATGAAACTTACGCGTGTCGTCACGATTGTGTATAAATTTTACCATATCGTTACGTCACAAGCCCCCTCTCCTAAACTTTAAAGCAGTTAATCTTTGTCAATTCTAGTTTTTCTGAAAAAGGAAAAAATACGTGTCTAATACTTTTCAATTATCTAACTAAGGGACTAATGAGATTTTTTCTTTTTATACCCAGTCGTCATCCCTATTATTGGAATCGTTCAGCCCCCATTAGGCATGGTGATACTTGGCTTTAGGTTCAATATCTGCTCAAAGTGCTTGTTCTATACAAGCATTTTGAGGCATTTCTTGACCCACAAAATGCTTTTATTAATTTTGATTAATGTGATTTGAATGACAACAAAACGATGCGACACAAGATTTCAATTAGTGAGTAAGTCTCGTAAGTATATTATTCTGAATAGAGTATTAATTAGGGGGACGGGGGAAAAATGAAGTCCAGATAAGGCTACTTTTACCACCATAATAATATATCCAAGCAGTAGAGAAGCTAGTGTGGAAAACATGAATAAAGATATAATCAAAATAGTCATCCACATTTCTATGCTTGTCATATCCAAATAAAACTGATTCATACAAATATTTGAAGATGGTAGATAAAAACCCATTCATATATTACGAAAATCATGATCTAAATTACAAAGAAAATGAGATACCCGACAACTATATGTAGACCTAGATTTTGTAATTAGTTTAATGTTACTGAGAGGTCATTATAACCTGGACATTTTATTAATTAGTATCTAATGATAACTAAATGTAAGAATGTCGCTAATTATCAGAGTCTCCGGTATTTTATCTTTTGTAAAATATTTGTAATATAATGTAAATTAAAAAAACCTTCCAAATTTGGAAAGCGACTTGTTTTATGTGAAGATATAAATAAATTTCTTCAAGAAAATCAGTCAATTTTACAACAAGCAAATGTGCATCACAAAATACCGCCAGAATTGCGAACATTTTGTTTCTTTTATAAGTTGGTAAGAAAATTAAAACTATTTAACTAAAGAGGTTATTTATGGATTAACTTAAAAGTTATTACTGATTTAGTGCCGATTTTTCTATTGCCAGATAACTTTTATTCGATAAATATATTTGACGTTTTGACAGCTTTTGTATAGAAAATAAGTCAAACGGTCATATTTATTCCTCAGATAAAAGTTATCTCACGATTGAAAAATTCGGGCCTTTTTGTAATATATCATCTATTAAAAGTGACCAGATTGCTTAGCAAATTATTACTTTAATTGAAGGTACATAAGTTTCATATACAATTTTATTTATTTATAATCGTTTCTCAACTAATAAAACAAAAATAAATATGGTATGTAATTTTATTGCCAAGTGGTTAGGTATTTTAATATTATTTTACACGTAATTAAATTTCCTTATTGTGATAATCTAATGATATATAAAACTTATTATATCGGTCACATGGTTGAACACGATCTTGTAGCTGAACAATACCCTAAACAATTAATTAAGATGGGAGAGTCCCTGGTCATAAAATACGAAGGTATTATTGAATAAGTACACATAAAAAGGTTATTTTTCAATCAAATACAAATTGCTGATATTATACCTATAAAAGTGTATTTTAAAATGTCCCAAATAGTTATGACTTCATCAGGTCAGGGTTTATGTTTTTTATTAGTTGTGAGAGCGGCATATTAGTTTTTCTCTAGCTATATTGGTACATGAGGTTCACCCTAGCCGTTGATGGACGGACAGGCGGACAGCAGACAATAGTCAGAAATTGGTTTCCATTTTAACCCTTCGATAAGATAGTTTAAAATGAATGGTTTCATTCATGGTTTCCGAAAAAGTATTGCCCCTCTAGCATAAATCTCGTTCAGCTGATGAAAATTGTGTTTAGTACCTAAGGGCTAAGACTATCCTCTAAGAGAGTGGTTTTGAAGAAAAATATTATAAACAAGAAACTGAGAACTTAAGTAATATTTATGTCACAATCATAATATTATTATGGTAGTTGTTTCATCGTAATGAGTCTTATGAAATAAAAAACGCTTGGACAAAAATATCTCAGGTTTAAAATAGAACCAAGGCCACAATACTTCAGACGATGCTTTTAGAATTAAATTGATAATTTCGACATCACTTCCAACTGGTAGCGTGGCCGAGCGGTCTAAGGCGCTGGTTTAAGGCACCAGTCTCTTCGGAGGCGTGGGTTCGAATCCCACCGCTGCCAAAATCTTTTTGTATGTTTTACAACATTTTCTCAACTTTTTATACCGTTATTCGCAAAATTATAAACTGCATAATTTTAATAAGTACATAATAATAAGATAAAAAAAAAATCACAATCGCTCAACAAATTACGTAAATCAAAATATTAAAAAACAAATACAAAAACTGATATCAAATAAAGGTAAAAAATAATTAGTTAAGCAAGCAATTAACAAATCGCTAGACAGATAATAAAAAAACATTGTGCGGTAATTAATTGTTTAAAACAAAGTCATGAGAACTTTAAACAATAAAGTATAAATTTAATAAATTACATAAGACATGTATTCGCATACTGATTATTATGTTAAGATATTAGGCAATGACAAATGTGACTACTATATAAGTGCTACTATAACAAACTGTCAATTTAATTACTCTTTTAAAACAATAATATAAACGCAAATGAAAATTAACTTATATATGACTTTTCGTTACCTGTGTAACGAAGAAATAACAATGAAAAAGAAGATTTTAATTCATGAAACGGAATGTAATGTAAATTAACAAGCGCAAAATGAAAGGCGCGCAAAGAAATGGTGATAAATTAATCGTCAAATCCGTTGCGGATTTTATCCATTTGGCTTATTTTTTTAATGCGAGGAAATATGAAAGGTCAGGAAATATCTAAGTTTATTCCAAGAAAATGGCAATTTACAAAGGTCATTGTTTTGATTATTGAAATCAGAAAACAGAAAAAATACTTTTTCTAACAGAATCGAAATAAAAATAATACTCTTTCAACGCTCATTGAAAAGTCTTCCGAATTCAAAATGCGGTAACTATATTTTTTTTTAAATATCTACAAGGCATTGACAATTTCGTATTTGTAAATGTAATATTTGACAAATATTTATATTATGTGATTGTAGTGTACAGTTACATATAATAATATAATCTGTGGACACAAATAAACAATAAGACATCAACATTAATTTGTTTATTGATTGTATGTGGTCATACATACAAAAACAATAGTACCGTTTGTAGTTTTATTATTCTTTGTTATTTATTGCGATGCATTTCGAACTAAAATTAGTAATATAATACTGCATTCTATATCTTATATGTATATTTATTTTTTCTATACTCCATGATAAAAAAGATAATTTAAATTGCTGCTATCCTGAAACTTTTTCATCTTAAGAAAGTCTGATTTATTTTATCTGATGATCCGAAATCCTCATAAAAAGAGGTCCTTCTTGATTCTTATCTGAATTGATAATAACGGTTTGAGCTGGCTAATTAATACTTGTAAACGACTTTATAGAAGCACTTTAATAATTGTACGCTTTTTACGCAAGTTATCCATTTCCGTATCCGTTATTTCAATAAGCCCTTTAACATACAAATATGGACAAAGGAAATGATTAAAATTTGATACCTATGTAATGACTGTATTTTATTATTATTTTGTCGTATTTAATTTATTACACTGAACAGCAATCGTGAATAGTATAAATTATTGTACATATCAATAATAAGGCTGTTTGCCACATACCACGGCCTTGAACCTCACGTGAAAAAAAATACGGAAATGACATTTTGAGACAACTTTTCACATTTAGAACTAGAATTCAGTTGTTTTGTTACTTACCTAAGAATATTGTTACACAAATATTTACAAAATAAAATCGAAAATTTTTAGTCACTGAGATTAAGTACTTATGATATCCCACTGAATTTCTTGTGCCTGCTAAATATCAAAGTTGCTACTAATGTTCCGGCTATATATTAAAGAAAATTATTGCCAATTATTGTGTACAGTGCTAACATTTAAAGCAAGTGCATTTTCCTTCTAATAAGTTTAAATTTATACAAAAGAGACACTAGAAAAAATTTGTTCAATTTTCATTTCGAGACTATTTTTTACATGAATTTTTAATTTTAACATTTAACCCATGGCAATATAAGAAGAATATTATTATTTGTATTTCTAGTTAAATAAATTCTCTATATCCGAACCAGAAAATATGTTACAGAGAAACCCCTTACGACATAAATTTTCACGTGTCGTTTCACTTATTATTTATCGACCATTCAATCAAAGTGTTTATACAAAATTGAGTTGTCCACTAAATAACATAAGGTGCTGTTTCATGCAACATCGAGACGGCCGGGGACCACGTGGCCGGACAGACGTACTCTATCGATTTTGAAACTAAAACATTATCATTCCAAACGAAAAACTAGAATAAAATATCTACACACAACATTCACTAACACTTTTCTATAAAAGCACGGTTTTGCGCATTCCACTTGAAAAAAAATCACTACGCTACATACATTGGTCACTATTTCGTAAGTCCACGGTATCCACTCACCATTACATGGTCGGTACTGACATCCACCCGCGCTCAACGAAATCTGACGTCAGACTGGCGAAATTACACTTTTTAGATCAGTAGCATTCGATTTTTGAAAACAGCTGTTTCCAGACTACTCTGACCCCCGAGCGCGCCCGATCGTTACCGCGCCGAGTCTCTAAATCCAATGGTAGTTATCGATGTCAGAGGTCACAGTCGCTGCGAAATATACTCTTAAAAACACTTGCAGCAATGCGCTTTCAGTTGCAAAAAATAAACTAGATATTGTGCAATCTATATTGTCAATAAAAACAAGAGAAACGCTATATTTTTGCCAAGTTTAGTTGTTATTTATAGAAAATAGTCGCCATTTTGAGCCGTCGCGGCGCGGTTTGCGCATGCGTGTCTATAAGGGCAAGGGTAGAATAGACATTATTTTAAATTATGCGTGAAGCGCGGCAGACGTCGCATACATTTTTATTACTGTTTCATTATAAATGGCTGGTAAATGGTTGGGGAGACGAAAGTGTGTACGCAGGCTAAGGTTCAAATTAGTGTGTAAATGTTACTATTTGTAGTAAACACGATCTAAGTTTTTTATATCCATTTGCAGGTGACAGTCCTTGGGCAGCCTACATAATAATAGACAGGCGTTACAGACAGTCACACTGTCTAGAAATTCTATATTTATCTTTAAGACCAAGTCGTTATAATGTTAGATACCCTTCTTTAAATAATTTTCCGGCTCACTGAGCTAAACCCAGGCAGATGGAAGGCCTCCTACAGAAACAATATAAAATGGTAAACTATGTTGCAAAAAAAAAAAACTAAAATTAAATTATGTCTCTACTACAGACAAAAGTTACCAAACATTGTTTTCGCCTAGTGCCCTTGACCCTTATTTCAGTTTATTTTTTACGATCTTGCAGTAAGTAATTTTAGCCCTCGCTATTAAGGAGTTTTCTCAAACATTTAAGTCACATGCACAAAGATACCCAGACTTAGGACAAGCATTCGTAGATCACACAAACGCTAGTCCTATGTGGGGAAGTGAGTTTGACGTGTCGACTTCAACCTGTCGGCTAGCCGTGCAGTTAATGTTCTTTCATTATTTCATTGTTTTGTTTATGTTCTCTGTTAACTCGTGGGATATTTACAGAAGAATACTTTGTCTAAAACTAAGCTTTTGCAAGTAAATAATTTCAAGGGTTACATTTTGTAGTGTAGTGTACTTGAAAGTTATAGTTACGAGTGCATGTTTGCCTCATTAAACATTTTGCATGTAACCACTTGTACGCTCTCAGGAGAAGAGCTAAGACAGACTAATTGCTACATTTGCGATTTGCGACACTTATGTGCGATTATTTTGTCGCAAACTCGCCAAGGACTCTCTTGGAATTCGCTAAAATAAGACTGTTAGGCATTGTGTAAAATAAAGGTGTTTTTAATAGTGTTATTTCACTTAAAAACTCGTTGAAGTGAGAGAGGATTTGCAAAACAAAAAGGAAGATAAGAAAATTATTTTAGAACAGAAAATGGTCACTCTTGATATTTCTGTAATTTCTAAAAACTTCAACAGCTCTCTACTTATAAACGTTCATGTGTGAGATACAGTCTGGTGACAGACAGGCGAACAGGCAAACACAGAGACAGAGAGCAGGAAACCAGTAAAAGGGTTCAGTTCACCTTTCGTTCTGCGTTCCCTATGGGTAACCCTAAAAAGGCTTATAAACCAGTTTTCAATAAGTATTATATTGCGGAAGGCGTTGTGTGAATTCGCGGTCAGGATCAATACCCGCGAGACCTAACTCTCTACGTATTTGCATAACTTAGACTTTAGCAAACTGTCTGAGCGATGTATGTTTTAGAATTTACAATATTGTAACTGTTACTTTCTTCCGTTAAAATTAAAAATTATTAGTAACACTTCTTTAGTGCATGCGGTGCTCACCCGTAAATAATTGTGACACTAAGATAACTTTTATATTCATTAGATAATGTATTTAAATGAATCAGTGTTAACCGTTGTTGGTGTGTCAATAAAGAATAATAAAATAAAACTTATTAGATGAAGTTCTTGGATTTTGAACTGCTGTATTTCGCGGGTGTTTCAAAAACATACAAGTCACATGCACAAAGACATCCAGACTTAGGATACGCGCTTGTCGATTCGAAGGAGAGAATTTTCAATTTTCTACAAATAGGTGTTTTACTAACCACTGATCCATAAAATCTTTCTGAACTTGAGCGAAATAAATTAAGTTAATATTTTTAGCACTGGGACATACACCAACGTAATTTATGTTGCATATGATTATCCCAGAATCACTTGATTAGGCAAATGGGGTGCCTATGACGACTCCGTAATAAAATATTAACATACAGCTATAAATAGACTAACCATGGCATGAAAATAAAGATGGCAACCTACATAGTGCGTGGGATAATTATGTATCAATCTGGGAGTTCCATGATTACAGAATGTACCTAATGCGAGCTATCTGTAACTGTAACTAGTGCGAGTTTTATTTTCAGTAGCTTCTGATTGCCAAAGAGATTTTGATGATGCTAGATTGTTGTCAGAATCTTTAAGAGTCATGACCTACTGTCCTGACAAGTGAAGCTGGCAATTACGATAGTGCAAAAAGAATATGCTATATAAAACTCATCATCATCATCGTCCTAGCCTTTCCCCAACTATGCTGGGTGCGGCGTCCAGTCTAACCGGATTCAGTTAACTACGAGTGTTTTACAAGGAGCGACTGCCTGACCTTCTCAACCCCTGGGCATCACGATACCCCTTTGTAAGACTGGTTGGAAGACTTTCTAGCATCTGACTATCACAATCGACTAACAAAGATGTGTATATACAAGTAACTGCCGGAACCCACACTTTAATGTGTCTTAAAACTCAATCCTTTTAATCGTGGATCAAAGTTAAGTGCTGAAACCCAAAGAAACCTTGACTCAGATTGTGTCCTTTAACGTTCTTCTGTTTCCATCGACTAGTTGATATACGAATACTATGCCCCAAATTTGCTATTTACAATTGCCGATGAATGAATGAAAATTGGATTAAATTTGTCACTACTCGTATTCTCTTAAGCATTTTGCAAACACAACAATTATTGTGTCAATAGTACAAAATTTAATCCAATTTTCGTTCATTCATCAGCAAACTGTAAATAGCGAAATAGGAGTACTAGGATATACCCTTGGTTTTGGTAAGGCGGGGGAATTCTCATGAATACCGACTCCCTCGGGGGAGAAAATTGGTAGTGTCATACTTTTACTGACTAAACCGGTGATCTATACCTAAAACAAACACCACTAATAATATCATGTATAACACTTTAACTCTGTATCTATCCTCCTGATGATGAGAAAATAAATACATTTTGATTTTGATTTGATATCAACATCATCGCAGCCTATTGCCGTCCACTGCTGAACGTAGATTTCCCCCGAAGAGCGCCAACCATCCCGGTCCTGGGCAGCCCGCATCCTTCCGCTGCCAGCCACCTTCTTCATATCATCGGTCCACCGTGCCACAGGGTGTCCTACACTACGTTTGCCTAAACGTGGTCTCCACTCCAATACGTGTCTGCTCCATCGACCGTCTGTCCGTTTGCAGACATGGCCGGCCCATTTCCACTTCAGCGTGCTGATTCTGATTCTGCGAGCAATATCGGTGATACCAACATACTGAACATACAACTTAGAAAATATTTACAAGTACTTCGATAGGCGAATTTTCTGTCATTCGATTAAAACGCCGGATAAAATTTCTTCATACATTGGTTTTGTTGTAATATATAATGTAATAGATAGCAAAAGATAATCAAGAAATATCTTCTAATCAAGGAGTGTCGTCATCACCATGCCGTCGGTAAAATGGAGATACCAGATCGGCATTTACGTAAACTATCTTAGTACTTATTCTACTGTGATCTAAGTACGTCACTATTTATTTATCAAGTAAATATGTTTACTAAATATTTATCTTTAGATAAAGATTTATTTTCCACGGAATTAATGAGAACTGGTCCTTTCTTGATAAGGGAAGTTACCCCGAAGCTGAGAATTTTACAAAAGTGTGTAAAAGGCTGTAGACGGACAGATAGCACTTAAACTGTAGTTTTTTGTTCAAGTGCAGTTGACACGACTGCAATCAAAATTGCAGTTTAATTGCGGTGAGCCTGCAATCGGACTGCTCGTTTGGTTCTATTGCAGTCGTGTCAACTCCTGCCTATGATAAGAGAATCAAATTGATTATTTTTACATATACCTAAGCTAGACCGATTATCCATACTTACACTCCCACTTAATAAAACCTATGTATCTCAGCAGAACACTTGTATATTTGACGTCAAAATAAGTAGGTATCTTCACACCCATTGAAAAATCACAAATAGATAACGTCCCTTATCAATTGTCAGAAAGCTGACAGAGAAATCATTTTGGCAGGTACTCAAGAGGAGTCTCGATAACGATCTAATCTTATTTTTTTATGAATATTGTTTAAATATAACTGCCCATCACGTTTTGAACAGTTTTTAGATACTGAAAAAACGTGAATTTGTTGTGAATCATACAACAATCGGTGACATACGTTATAATATCATTAACAGGAGCTCGTGGCTAACCTGTTACTGTATAAATTGATCGATGACTGGTTAAGCTATGCATGGCGCGGTTGGTCTGTAGATGGGTGAGCATCTTTGTCATAATGAGTTCCTCTGTGTTTCGGAAGGCACGTAAAATTCTGGATCCTGGCTGTTATCCATACATCTTTGACAGTCGTTACATGTAATCAGAAGCTAGAAAGTCTGATAACCATAAAGGGTAGATATAGTGTTGCCTAGGTAACTGGGTTGAGGAGGTCAGGCAGTCGCTCCTTGTAAAACACTTTGGAAAAAGATTATGACGACAATGTTATGATGATAATTAGCTTCCTTTTTGTTTACGACTAATATAATATACTAGAATGGGTACTAATAATACAAGTTAGTAAGTTATTGTCCGCAACTTATAATGTAGGTAAAATTATCGTTTTAATACTGTAAGCGACACTCATTCCGCCATTCAAACTGTTTAAACGGTTTTGTGGTCCATGTATATTTTACAAGCTGTTGCCCGCGACGTCGTCCGCCTGGTTAGAAGATATAAGTTATGATTTATACCAGCCCTATTTTTTCCACATTTTCCTATTTACTTTCGCTCCTATTAGTCGCAGCGTGATGGTATATAGCCTATAACCTTCCTCGATGAATGGTCTATTCAAAACATAACGAATTTTTCAATTTGGACCAGTAGTTCCTGAGATAAGCGCGTTCAAACAAACAAACAAACTCTTCAGCTTTATATATTAGTATATATAGATATAGATTTAGAGACTCTTAGACTACATGAGAAACCATTTGTAAGTGGCTTCAACTTGACTCTCTGACCACAGTCTAACGAAATAAACGTCTTAATAGCTAAGTGAATCTCCTCAAAGCAGTTTCATAATAATTGACCCACTTACAGATGCAACTACGCTTTGTTTGCGCAACAAAACATAAATGAAAGTCATAGTAAGTACGGCTTGAAGGTTCTGAATAGGTATGTCAACAAATTAAAGCTGAGTTAGCAGATTTTGTGATCAAACAATTTGTTTTGCGTCATATCATTACTGTGTAAAATGTTGTATGCACTGTGTCTTAATCGTTACGGATTATCTGCTAGTATTATTGATAGTAGCATTTCATTTTAATTGTTTGAATGACTTGCTTTCGGCATATTAATTTGAATTTAAATGGGTTAGAGGGTTTTTCGACAACAATTTCTCAAGCGACATCTAGTTTTTATAATATAAACTGATAAAACGGTGACATCTAGCGGCGCGAACAGACCTTTGTTGTAAAAATGACATCTATAATAGTGACTGGCTAATAGTTTACTTACTCTGTGACCTTACTTGCCACTAGATAGCGCTGTAAAGGTTCGGTTTATTTTTTTGTGCATTTTACACATTATTAGTGAGTTCTTACTTATACATTTATTAAATTATAAAGCTTAAATTTCATTTCAAATTAGAGCTTTATAGAAATCAATCGTAAAAAGACTAAATTTAATTATTCTTTAAAATCTCGTTTTGTTTAGTTTCGGGAGTAACCTCTTGGCAACACTTTACTGAATGTCATTCCTTTCCATTCCTCAACGGCTGATCATATTTCAAACAGATTGTATCATTTTTTTATGGATAATTACGTTTCTTTTATTTACTTCTAGTAAAAATGGACACTAAAACCACACAAAGTGGTCAGAGAAACCGTAAGTTTTGTATAAAACGGTCACTCAACACACATGTGTAAAGTTTCAGCTATATTATCGACAGACATAAGCAATCACTGTACCTTATTTTACACGTGTTATTTCAGGGTTTTTAAAGCTATCTTTAAAGAAAACTAGACCGAAAGCTAATCAAGGAAACAAACAAGAGATGAATAAACTTAACAGAAGTTCAGATGTGATAATACTTGACGAATCTTTTGACAAATTAAGATCCGACTTCCAAAGAACTGTGAGTATCCATTTAGACTATGTTTTGACTTGATTTTACTGCAAATACAACTGTAAATAAGGCTGTGGAACTTAAAAAGTGAGTTAATTTTGAGTGTTTTAAACATTATACCTATCTTCAACTGTTAAAGATCTTCATTCAACTTTAAATAACAAACAATAGTAATATAAACTAAAAGCAATATGACTAAGAATAATATGTAATACAACCCTTCACAAAATTAGGTAAGGCTCATATATATATTTCGTAAAAATTCAGCTAATCACATAAAAGATTCATTTTTATAAATAGATTGGCGATGCATTGTCTTATATATTTGTATATTACTTTATTCTAATTAGATATTTATTATTTCAGAAGCAAAACCCGAAAACATATTCACCAATAGTTATAAACGACTCCTGCGAGTTGTCTTTCAGTGATGATTTGCCAAAAGTTATACTCAATGGAAAGGAGCCAAGTAAATCTGGAAATGTAAGTGTTAATCTAATTTATCACTAAATTAATTATCTCTAAGTGCAGTAGTCTAGTAGTCAGACCTCATGACTGCCAAGTCCAAAGTCTTGGGTTCAATTCCAAGGCATTCTAAGCCTTTTCAAATTTTGTATGTGTTTTAGAAATAATAATACATCCTGTACATCTAGCAGCAGTCTTGCAACACTAACTGAAGTTGCTAAAATTGGTCAGCACATAATGAATATGTGTTTTCTTCCAATGTAATTTATTACAATATTAGTTGGAGAGAATCAACTTGAATTAAGAAGAAATTCCCGTCCCTTATGATAACACTTTCTTGTAATATTTCAGATATCCTTTAACTGCTCTAGAGAAAATGTATCACCAACAACCGAATCAAGGCCCAGCATTGGCGGATGGTCACCAGCCCAAAGCATTCTCTGCGCCACACCGAGACACGAACCCACACCTTCCACACCAAAAGACATTCACAACGAATCACAAGAACAATGCTCCATAAAGAAAATACATCAATCACAAAAGAAACTACTTGACGATCTTTATGGAGAGACGTGGAAATCCATCCCTAAGTTATTTAAAGCAATTAAAACAAATTACGAAAACTACAATACAGTGTCAAAGAAACTACGGTACGATGACGATGAAAGTGACAAGGAGAATATAAGATCCGATTTGAAACGTAACAAAATGCTGTACCTAACAGACTCAGAAAGGAAAAAAGCTGTTGAACTGACAGATACAGAGAAAAAGAGTAAGAAGAAGTTGTATACGGAGAAGGTACCAAGCACTCCGGAAGTACCGAAGGTCAAAGTGAGGAATGTTAATAGTACTACGAAGAAAAATAAGGTGAATAAGGCTATGAGTGTTACGGAAATGGTGGAGACTATGCGGAATGATGTTGATTTGTTAGCGAAGAAAGTTGGTGGTGTTAACCTCACTCCAAACGTTGAGGTTTCTAGGATCAGTTTTGTTGGTTCGTTGGCTGGTAAGTTATTCAATGATTTCCGAAAAATTATGCCCTTTTCTAAAATGAATATTAGATTGTTTGTCTGAACATATATTATCCTTCAATTGTTGTGCAATCAGTGATAGAATTTTACCAATTCTGTTATCCAGTAACTTTTAAACTTAATAAAATAAGAACAATTTATAAATACTTAAATTTTTAGAGTAAATTGTATGCCAATATTCTTCTCTTTTTCATACTAGCAAAAAGCTTAATTTCTTAAACTTTTAAAATTCAAAAAGGCCCTCCTCTCCTGTAAAGGCCTCCTCAATCATCTTATCTCATAAGCCATATAGCTTCTTATAATTATAATACTTGTTACCAGACAACGTCCCATCATGGAGGTGTCATGTTGAAGCTATACAGTACCGGGATAACTACAAGACACTCCGTGAACAGCTTGCCCGCAGGTTATACGTGGAGTTCAATAAAGGAGTGTTTGATGATGCTCTCGATGCAGACATGCCTATTTTATGGGATACTAAGCTTAGGACCACTGCTGGGTGAGTTTCAGAAGCTATAAGTTTTTCATGGGGTTAACCTGACTACTTTCTAACCAGAGTCCTTAATCATGAGCGACGCAAAAGTGCTAACGAGATTCGAACTGATGTTACCAGCTGCTGAGCACGTCTAGATCAACCGTTAAATAAACAGTAATAATTACGCTACACGAGAGGTTTTTGCATTTTTCATTCTAGGTGGAAACTTTGCAATCTTTGCATTGCAATGTTTAAGTAATTTTTCATTGCTGGCATATATTTATGCAACTGTGTTTTGTCATAAACCAAGCGAAAACTTGGTGAATATGAGAGATGGATTTTGTAATGGTTTATAAAATGTTTTTCAAAACTTAAGGTAGTAAACCCTCTACAAAATTCGTTTCAATTAATCTCGCCAGTCCTATACAGTACAGGAATTGTAAACCGATTCCATTCCTTAACAACAACCTAATATACATTTTATAATCGGAACTTTCAGTACAACAACGAACCGCCTCATAAAGAACTCGAAAGGTGATCGCATTCGTTCCTCCAGCATCAAACTGTCCACCAAAGTGCTGGACGGGCCACAGCGTCTCCGCGACACCCTCATACACGAGATGTGCCACGCCGCCACCTGGCTCATAGACTCCGAGCTCAGAGCTGGACATGGACCGCTTTGGAATAAATGGTTTGTTTATTCGATACATTTGTGCTTGGAAATATGTATATGTCGAAACTTCGACATAAACCAACCCCGCATGTAATAAAATTAATAGATTCGAAAAATCTAAAAACCCATGGTTTTAAATTCAAATTTTATCAAAATCGGTTCAGCGGTTTGTATAGTTGTAAATTGCATTGTCATCGGGTTTAAAGCTACCCTGAAAAGTTCAGCCTGCTAGCTTATCGGGAAGTGCCCCAAAATTGAGTTGCAAAAATCCAAGTGAATGTAAAAAAACGGGGGAAAGTCATTTGTGTAATCTGACGACATTTGTTCGTGTCTGGTTGTCTTTGAGATTTTAATTTGAACGTTCATGAACCCGCTCGATACAAAGATTAACTTGAAAAAGAGAATCGTTTTTATTAAAAGAATTCTAGAAAGAAAAAAAAACATCATAATTGATTTACTGTTGTAAAATTATGTATCATAACACATTCTTATATCCTCAGGGCAAAGCGAGCGTTACGCGTGTACCCAGAGCTGGGCGAGATATCAAGGTGTCATGACATGGAGATACATTTCAAATACTCATACAAATGCACTAAGTGTGGATATAGGTGAGTAAAAGGGCCTTAAGGGTCTAGTAAAGTAGCCTTTTTTGCAATTGTGGCAGAGACCGCGCCCTGCTGAGGGACAAGGCATACTTGTAATCCTTGCAATACAATATCATGACTAGTTTCCACATATTTCCGACGGATAAAAACATGTAAAATTTGAATTTAAATAATGCTCTCTTTTTTGTGAAAAAAATAACAACAAATAATTTTAGTTCTTGCATGAGTTAAATGTGACTTAATCATTTTAAACAGACACACGTACACATGTATTTTCTTATTGTTCAAATGCAAAACAAAACCACACATTAATTTATGCTATAAAATATTATTTTGTTTGTTTGTTCTCGTTAACATATTCTTGGTTAATAGCATTTTATTTAGTGATTAAGCTGAGTTAAAACTGAGGTATATTAGCCCAAACTTGAAATCATGACAAGCATTTTTATTTTCTTCCAGTGTCCAACGCCATTCAAAGTCGATTGATGTAACAAAGAAGTGCTGCGGCTACTGCAAAGGTACCTTCGAATTAATACTTAACAAAAAGAACAAAGATGGCGTCGTTGTTTCTACTCCCGCCAGAAAAGGTACAACGAACGAATTCGCTTTATATGTTAAGGAGAATTACGCTGCACTGAAAGATGGAACCAGAAACCATGGGCAAGTTATGAAAATATTAGGTGAACAATTCGCTAAAAGTAAAGGCACTTGACAATAGATAGTAAATATTAATATAGTTTAATATCTGTAGTGTACAGTTGTATGTTATATATAACTAGCTCAATTTAGGATTGTATAGGAAAATTGCGTAATTCGTCATTTTTTTATGTCAAATGATTTCTTCGAGAAAATACTGTCTAAAAAGTCAGTATATCATACTTATTGTGATGAATTAACGGTGAAACGTGCAGAAGCATAAACCATACTAAAATTATTTAATTAAAAATGTAATCATGGCTAATGCTTGATAGCACTAATTGACTTATTGTTTTGCTCCGCGAAAATAGTCTTTTGAACCTTCAAAAAGCGATTACAGCGAATTTGATATATTTATTTATATCGCTATTAAATTTGTATGTTTAACACAATAGTACTGATTTTCTAGCTGTTTAATTAAAAATTAAACATTTTTCTTATTGGTTCTGATACGAATCGAAAAATAAAATGTGAAAATAAATTGCGAATTTTCGAATCTTTACATAAGTTTCATAGGTAAGTATGTTGAAGTTATTAATATATAATTTTATTTGTAGACTAATTGTACTGGATACAATGAATTTTTGACTGAAATATTTTAAGGAATCTTGCCTTTTATATTTTTAATCCTAACTTGTTAACTTATTAATGTTTATATGAAATTATTGTCGACCCAAAAAGAAAGACTTTAATCATTGTACTAGCCTTTTCCCAACTATGTTGGCTTTGACTTCTAACCGGTATTAGCTAAGTACCAGTGTTTTACAAGGAGCGTCTGCCTATCTGACCTTCTCAATCCAGTTACCTGGGCAACACGATACCCCTTAGTTAGACTGGACACTATACATGAAAGAAAATATAACTAGGAACACTTTTGAGCTACCCGCTCAGAACATCAGATCCTTACAGTTAGGCCGAGTTTAAACGACCGTTTTTATATTTTTCTACCTGTTACCTTGTAATATCTGCGAGTCCTTTCTGCTTGCGCTAAAGTGCGGTCTTGCTAATACACGGTAATCCTCATAATCAGTTAAAAACCTCCTTTTGATGCCATCAGAGAAACTATAGGATGAAATTTATTTGTTTAGGTAAAAATACTTATGTCTATGGAAATGTCAGTTTGTGACTCATTATTGCTATTAATAAGATTAAGGGTATTTGAATTATAAAGAGCCAAAATTTGTAAGAACTGTTTGTATGACTATACAATAATTTGTATATACCTGTATGATGTAAACTTAGTATTGAATTTTTGTAAATACTTATCAGTAATATATTGTGTAGAAATAAAATAATTATTAATTTAAATATTTTGTTTTACTTCATTAAGTGTCGGGATTGGAACTTTGTGATGCCACATCCAGAGACGGTCTGACTCGTTCAAGCACACCAATCCGAAAAAAGCTGTCTATAAGTTACGCCGCTCAATCGTATGTGATTTCATTATATTACATTTGATAAAGCTCTAACCTCAGGAAAGACCTTTTTCCGTGATAATCGATTCGGGCATACTCGCAAAGAGCTAGTTTTTAAAGTAAACAATCTTTCAGATCATGTTCAGTAGCAGCATTGAATTCGACGGAATTTTGTAACTGAAAACCAATATAACTATTTTAACCTGACTGGGGGATTCGAACCCAATATCTCGGGAAAGGTGATCGCTATAATTTATGTCAGTTTGTGTATACGGATATTGAGTGTTTAGTTATACTGAGACCCCACCGTTGAAGAAAACCAACCATCGTAAGTAAATCAAGATTCAAAATATTTGAATAAGCATGGTTAAAAAATAAAATACCAGTAGATGTCCCACTGCTAGCTTCTGGCCTAGTACCATATGGGGAAGGTTTGAGCATAATAGTAAAAATAAGGTGAATAAAAATAAAACAGCAAATTTAATACCGTTTTTCGAATTTATTTTTACATATTAGATGATTAATACGTACAGTCTTGGGTATATAAAAAAAATCGCTATAATTTACAACAAATTGAATGTCATTCCGATTGGAGTACATTTGTACTTCCAAACATCCAATGTATATACACGTAATAGTTAAAAAAATAAAATTAAAAAAGTGGCATTGCATGGTAGCTGCTATTTTACCATACTTACTTAAAATTACATTATTTACATAGGAATTATTTTAATGAGCATTTTTCTGATGCCACATTATTTTTTGAGTGATGGTACTTTTTTATCAATAAATATTCTTTAGTATTTTTTGCCTAATTTTTACAATTATTTTTATCTATCTATTGTAGTGGCAACATTATTTACTTCTTTAACTATGTTGAGCTTGGGTAGCCATATTGAAAAATGACTTTTTATATAATAAAGGTTTGTCTTGTTTTTTCTTCATATTCTCCAGAGTTTTGATAAAATTGGAAATAATCAGTTTTCATCTTTTTCGGTATGTTCAATAATATGTTAAAATACAACTATTTTTCAATATGACAGTCCCAAGGCCCACACAATATCAACATATATTTATGCCATACGATTCAACATATCTACATATAATAGATATTTTCTTTGATCAATGATTATGTTAACATTTTTAAAACAGGTTTTCTATCATTAAAATGGCGCTTTCAGTAGACAGTCGTGAACAGTAAAATATATAAAAAATCACAACTTGTAAAACAGATATTCATAAAAAACAATTTTCAATTTTGTGACACTAAATGCAATTGTAAAGATAAGTGCAATGAAATGAAATATGGCAGTGATGTTTTGGAAATAAAAGTATATTTTTATTTATTTTACTGTTTATAAGCCTTTCATTTTGTATTGACTAGGCAAATTCGTAATTCACGAATACCATACATGAAAATTCTAACCTGGTAACACTGAATATTAATTTTTGTACAACGATTTATCATCACCAAAGAAAATAAATAAATCTGTTTCTACTATAGTATTTGACATAAATATAATTCAATGATTTATATTTTTTATTTATTTCGATATGAAAATGACACATAGAATATTTAGTTCAGAAAATCAACTGATATTATAAATATATTCTTATTTAATGTAGATAATGATTGTATTAACTGAATAACACATGTCTTTCTACAAGTAATTTTAACAAAACCGCCATTTTCTTTTCGCGGTTCATGGCAATTTGGTTTCTAAAGTTACTTGCAAAGGACTAAAGTACATTCTCCGACATTAAATCTGATTTGAACAGTACATAATACTTAAAAATATTTTGATAGCTTAACACTAAGTATGGACAGATTGTTTCAAATAAAATGTTATTGATATCACATACATTTAAATCTTTATTAAACATTAAAAAAACGGATTATGATATTATATGTAACTTTAGGTCTACATGGGAAATTTATATTCAAAATTTTGAATTCAATTCAACCCAAATTTGAAATGCAGACTTAATTTAAACTCTGCAAACATAAAATTATTAGAACCGTGTACTATGAAATCTTAAAACGCAATTGTTATCGTTGTGCGACAGACGCCGCTACGTACAGAGCTACAGCTGTCTCGCTCTTGCATACAACATACCTGCTTTAAAATTTCATACTACGCAGTGTTTATGTAATTTCTATAACTATTCCTGTCTGAACGAAATCTCATGAGATATATTATTTTTACATAGACCGTTTAAACTAAAGAGAACGCTATTTACAAAGGCCGTTACGATTTAAACTTATATTACGTCAAGTTAACTAACATTTACAATTTTACATGATTTTGATTCGACAATGTCAAATGGGTCATGGCTATAAAAATTATGTATTTTATTTATTAATTTCTTACGTAACACTCTTCATGAGTCCGTAAATTAGTCAAGAAATAAATGAAAACAGTATATGATCTGTACAGTGTAAGTATTTTTAAGTTACTTAAATAAAAAAGCTTTAAAATGCTGCCTTACTTAAGGCATTCACCGTCAACTTCACATTGACATTTTAGTCCTTGCATGAGCTAATGAGCATCACACTTAGAATATACTGGCTCGAGAGCTCACCATCAATACAAACTTGATACTAGCAGCCAGATAAACATTCATCAAAAACTTAGTTCTGTCGTATACGACAGATTTATGGTGAATCAGGTATGCGAAGGTTGAGGGTTCGGTGAGGGGTCCTTCATAGAACGGATCCTTAGGAAGCCGTCTTGGGCCACCAGCATACTGTTCCCTTCCGCTTCGTTGGGAATCTCGTCCTGCGGCTGGGAGTACGAAGCCTCGTAGCTGCAGTTCCTTGGAGCTGGCTGAGGCGTCCCTCCCAGCGCGCAAGGATACCCTCTCTCATTGGGATCCTCAGAAAACCCGTACAGGTCCGTAGACTTCGGCCTGTCGGGGAAACCGTTCCCTTTACCACGCTTCTGACTCCCGCTGGAGTTGACCATGGAGGTCGATGGCGAGTTTCTACGCTGAGAACTCCTGATCTGCTGGCAAGGATCGTTGCTATAACTCCTGTTGGGGTTAAGAGTCTGGATACCAGAAGCGTGGTACGAGGCGTTTTCTGTATTATAATTGCCATATTCATCAGGTGAATGTGGCTGATGGTAATGATGGCCGATTGACGCGTCATAGCCCATCGTCATGCAGTTCTGAACGTTCTTGTTCTTCGCTCTGTGCTTTTTCCGAGGGTTGCTGTTAGTCCGAGACGAAACCCGGTCGTAAGACATGTGTTTGAAGTTGTGTGAACTGCGGTTTGATCCGCCATTGTAGTTTTGGTTCTTGATGTCTCTAATGAAATCGCTGTTGCTACCGTATTGGATGACGTTGTATTCGTGGTCTAATGGGTCATCGCCTTGTAAGGATTGGATCGCGGGATCGCAGTTCGAATAATGGTCGTCTGATGCAGACTCGATGCCATTGTAAGCTATGTTCGGGTGATGTTTTATTAAGTGATTGGTCACGCCTTGACTAGAAGTCGCGTTGCTCGATTCTGTGGAACTGCTGTGGCCAGCGTTCGCTATAGAACTGTGTCCAGAATAATTCTCAGTCCCAGAATTATTGTCGCAGGGACCCGTCAAAGTGTTGAGTTGGAACCTCTGATGGTCAATGACTGGTCCACAGCAGGGGTCAGGCATGACTGGATGGTGACCTGTGCTCTCGTAAATAGGTTTCCCAGTCCTCATTGTATAAGTATGAAGGTTTGTATTGGTGTTGCAAATAGCGGGGTAGTCTGACTCAAATTGTTCGTTGCTGGAACCAGCTCCACAAGCGAAAAGACCAAGTCCTGATATTTTGTGTCCATCAGTCTTTTCGTGTTGCAGAGCAATTCCAACTTTGAGACTTATTACCCAGGATATAAGAGCTACTATGCTTACTTCAAGCAGTCGCAATGAGAACTGGTAGCCCCATTGGAGCCAGTCGAACTTGGTCATGTTGACTTGGTTAATGCCAAATATCCCGAAGATTTGCAACGCTGCCATCAGAATGAACAGCAATGCTGTAGCTAATTTTATCTGGATGGCATGTTGCAAATTTTGGGACCCATTGATATACGTGTGACTCTTCTTCTGCAGTACAGTTTTGAGCATTTTATATACATAAAGATAGCAAAGGCCTAAAGTGAGGCACGCTATTATAAATATTATTTGACACGTTAGACCTAATACCCTCTTTTCAACGCCGTGCGTATTCCTATGTATTGTATTACTACTTTCGAAGATATGCAACATTAAACAGGACAGTATATGAAGACTGCCACCTATAATTATAATTCTAGGACGAAGAAGGAATGAACAGCAGGTATTCTTAAAATTAATACTAATAGTAAGAAGGAATAGTATGATACAAGCAAACGCTATGCTAAGGAAAATTTCGGGGATGTGAAGAAGAATTTCGCTTATAAATTTAGGGAGTGAGTTGTTGATGTTGTAGGGGTCGTAGCACATGTAGAAGATCCTTAACAGACAGACGAGGACCAAAATTAAATGGAGTATGATGAAGTAATACTGGGTGAAGAGATGGGTGTATTTGTTGTAGCAGAAGATCTTGAAGATGGAGTAGACCGCTAGGATGGTGAACATGACTGTTGCTAGGTAGATGTGCAGGTTCCACGCGAACGGCCACGCCGCTCCTGGCCTTTGGACTGGTCCTGAATTCTTCGAATCCTGTTTCAGGATCTTCTTATCAGAATTCACATTTGCCAGGTTATGGTACCTTTCAGTTGACATTTCAGGATCTTTCAGCTCGAACCCAACAGTTGTAGCCGGAGTGTAATCTTCTTTTCTGCTGTCATTTCTATCCGACTGTTTATTAGTCGCGTATTGAAGATTTCTCCTCGTATTAGTTTCTCCATTTTGGTCTATAATTAAAGGTCTATCTAGATTGTTCATTTCTGGATCTAGTACTGCTAGGACTGATCCTTCTGTGGATGTGTCTCTACTTGAATCGCTGAGCGTGACTCCTACTTCCTTTGTGACGAAAATATCGCTCTTGGACGTCTTCTCTTGGTTGTGTTGGGGTTTTGCTGTGACTGTCCGTAGGAGGACATCAGGAATATCCTCTTTACGGCCATTGGATCCTGAGAGGATTCTCGATATGGTCGGGATGTTGAGTGAGTTTGGAACGAAGTCTGTGAAGTTGGCTTGGTCAGTTCCTGGCTGCTTTATATCGCTGTCTAGTTCGTCCGGCTAGAATAGAAAAAAAAACATGAGTACTTAGTAACATCTAGAAGACAGAAATTACATAACTGAGATTATTTTATTAAATGAAATGAAATGAAATTATTTATTCTGCTAATAGGATACTTTTTATCACTTTTACATGTCTTTTTTGAGAACGATGGAGCCGACATTTCCTAGCTGACTACCCTAAGAAGAAATGTCGAAACAAACTCAGGGGTCGCAATCTCTTTTAAACTCCAGAAAAGAAAACTAATTTAACTACTATGGAATTGTGGGCTTGTGAAAGTGGGGAGTTGTAGAATATTATATTACTTATACTAAAACGAGCACAAGTCCCCCACCCATTTAAGGAAGATTCGAGTGTCCATAACGCTAGCACACAACAAGTTAATTCATTTTTTATTCCACTTTTACATTTCATAGCACAGTGCAAGGATAATCAAAATTATTATCTTAATAGAACATAAGGACTAATAAAGAATCCCGGTATTTACCTTATGGCTAGGCGTGTTAAGTGCCTTCTTCTTCTGGGGTTCGATACCCGGCGGCGGCATCGGCGGTGCAGGTGGCGGCGCCGGCACTTGGGGCGATGAAGTCTCCTGAAAATTAAAATTCTTAAATTTAGGCATCAATAGGCAAAAATATAACTATGCCGTAAATAAATAAGTTGTCTTCCTTTAAAAGAGTTTTCTAAAATATCCCACTGCTAGGTTGCTAATACCTCCCAGACTTCTATCCTTTCCAAACTCGCAAAATGATTTCTTTCCCAAAAGAAATTACCTTCTCCCGTTCATTCCCGTTACCTCGGAGCTAACCAGTAACCAAACTAGGATAAATTGGTGTCAGAACAGTTGTTCTCGACATACAAAGTAATTTCATAAGTACATTATAATGGGCCTATCAAAACACATGGAAAATAACAACAAACCTACACATTCCCACATACCCAAAGTTCATTACGCTCGCATAATTTATACGAAATCACATCAAACAAGCTACATTTAGAAGCATTGTTAATAAGGACGTCACGAGACCCCTCATTAACTCATGCTTTAAATATCACTGCGTATAACATATCTGATTTAGTATTGTCCATACATAAATAGATCTGTCTAAACAAACGCGAAAGGACCAGAAATTTAACCTTCTACGTTCTGGTTATTCATTGTTGTATATAAATAACTAGCTGTTGCCCGCCCGTTTACACATCGAAAATGATCCCATGGGAACATAAAATCGGGATAAAAATTATTCTGTGTTAATTCTAATTATTAACTAACTATGTACTAAATTTCGTCTAAATCCGCTCAGTGGTTTTTGCGTGATAGAGAGACAAACATCCATACATACAAACTTTTGCGTTTATAAGTAGGAGGTTTTGTTATTTTGTTTTCTAACGCTGTAGAAAAACATGTAGGCGCTATTGTAGTCTTACACGTGGGCATTTAAAAATAGCACCTTAATCTTTCAAAAGGGAAAACTGGTCCTTTATTCTACAATTTGGTCCTTCAGGAACCGAAAGCTAAATGGATCCTTCTAGAAATGCTAGATGTATAAATTTAGGGGGATGTTTAAACATGTGCTTACCTGTCCAGGAGGCCTGATGGGTATCCTGTCGTGGCCTGGCCCAAGCGAGGGCGGAGGGATAGGCCGCCGGTTGAGATAGTTGTTCCCATCTGTGTTCGTGCCTGAAAAGAGAAATAGCTGAATTAGAAACGGGAAATAAATAAAATGTTTGAAGATATGACGGTGTTGGGTAAAGTTTTTATTTAGAATTATTTAGAATTTGACAATGTCATTATTAAAGCTGTTTAAGACGGTGCGAGGAATAGCATGCAAGTTGCGGTACATTGACATCGATGGTCAGTCACTTTTGATGCTATTGCCGTATTGCCTCGCAATCTTCTACAACTTTTACGATATTTACCACCTCAAGTAAGCCTTTATACACCCTGATTTTTTAGTCGTCTTACAAAAGCAGCCCAGTTTATGTATCCAATGACTAGAACACGTTCATGATAAAAAAATTGGTATTTATGAGATTTGAATAAATTTAAAATGCAATTTTTATTCAATATTATGATGCAATTCTTATTTTTTAGAAACACAGCTCTGTCGGAGCGCGGTCCGAGCCTTGTAACAATGGTGAGGGACGCGGACGATTTTCTTCGTACTTATTATCTTAGTTGATGATGAAAAAAAAATATCGCGCCTAGAGGTATTTAACGTCGGATACATGAACTGGGCTACTTTTGTAAGACGACTAAAAAATCACCGTGTATAGTTAAAGTAGCAATAAAGCATTTAGACTGTGAACTTAGTTAACGATTGCTTCTTTTATTGCCATGATGTTATTTACCAAACTCTCATTTGACAAACGATGAATATTGGTGGTATATAAAAGTATAAAAAATAGACAAAACGAATGCCAAAGTAAACATTCACTTACCTCTAAGTGTAGGCTTGTCAGCGAAAGGGTTTCTGTACTCAGGCGGCAAAGGGGGGGTGAAGAAGGCTCGGCCGGGAGGGGCGTACGAGGGGACGGCGCCCCCTCCCCCCACTCCGGCCAGGAGAGCGGCCCCGTGGTGCTGCGGAGGCCTGTGGAAGAACACCAGGGTTAGATGAGGAGAAGAGCTAGTTACATATGTATCTTTAGTCTAGTCAACCGTCTACTTTCTTATTCTATGGGATTCTTCGGCTTGGGAAAGACCTGTGTGAGATATCGCAGGGAATGTCCTAATTTCTTATCCTATGGGATTCTACGGCTGGGCAAATACTGTCCTAAACCCTGCTATAATTCCTGCTAGAATATCGAGGCAACAGTCATTGTTTGTATAAGTTGATATATGTTCAGGTGAAATAGGTCCGCAACGGGACGGGACGGTATTTATCGGTCACAACCAGAGTCTTTAATCATGAGTTGACTAAGTAGTGTTCCAAACCAATTTTTTCTGTGCAGAAGGTGTCAGAATTGAGCAGACAAATTTTCGTACGTTTTTAATAAAATTACACACCTTAATTAGGGCTTTCAATAATTATCTGGGGTTAGTATCGTATTAATTTCATTAACGTTAGCTTTTATAAGTAACGAATAATTAACTCATTTTATACCAGTCAGTTTCTTAAATAAATTGTATTTTTTATTAATATTTAAGGAAAGTATACGATAAAAAAAGTATAATATCCATTAAATATAGTTCTATAGGTACGTTTACCAATGTTTTACAAAAACATTCAGATTTGTCTTCCAATTTCGTTGGCTTACGAAAGAAATAAACTTCACCCCTTGCCAAAAGCTTGCTTTGATAGAAATAAAAATCAAATACACGATGTTCGTTTTACAAAGAAAGATAATGTTGCCAGTTCATATAAAACGAATACAGTTCGCATTCATAAAGATTTTCAATACAATTTGAATGAAACCCAAATGTAATGTAAAATGTTACGTATTTACAATTGTTTAGAGATGACATCGTGAGCCAAAGTTTTGACTAGACAATAGATGTATCAGAAATTATATTTCTTTATTGTTCACATATTGAAAACACTTATGACACACTGAAGTTCTAATGGACTAAAATCTAGACTTTTTTTTTTTAGAAAATTTAAGAAAATTTACTGCATCATTGAAAATGTTTGGTCAAGTCAAATTAATCTTAAAAAAATATAACCAAGTAAAAATACTATTACCAAGTAAATATATTTATAAACATGCCTACCTGCGTATATATAAGTTAAACTATGTCCTAGTTTCTCAAGAGTGTCGTATGCGTATAGGTAGATACTAAAGGACCACACGGATTACAACGCTTGGTCTTTCGTCTCAAATAACTACTTCCGCATAATTATTACAATCGTATGTTTATTCTATAATTCAAAGAAGCGTGTGACAAAAGCCTGTCGGAAGATATGAGTTGGTGTATCATTTAAATTTCTAGGTACTTAATGAAGAAATAAGTTCGTAAACATGGACATAATTTTATAAAGTATAGTATGTATATTATAGTCTTCTTTCATAGAAAAAACTCAAGAACAATTGTTGTTTTAGTAAATAATCTTTTGTTCTGGACCTTAAGAAAAAAAGAGTAAAGATATTTAGATAAATACTAATTTTGCTAGCACAGTTTAAGGTTTTTACTATAAAAAAAACATATGTAAATGATTTTCAAAGTCTCAATCATAATATGATGGTTCTAATAAATCAGATAATCATAATTATTTACACAGTTTTTAGAGAAGTATTGGGAGAAAGAAGTCAATCTCCTAAATTTGATCAAAATGTAAATATCCTGAGAGTATTTCGAATAAATACCAATAGGCTTTCCCCTAATTACAAAGCCCCAGGGCGCGACGAAATATATGTATTTTTCATTCATATATCACATTTCTGGAGTAACCTTTCGGGGATTATTCTAATTTTTATATTTAAATGGCAACTTTCGACTGGTTTTTTTCATTCTTTCCAGCTAGGATGATTTGTTACGCTTTGGTTGTGCGGAAACATAGTGATTATGTCTAGGCAGTGACATATTTAAAACTTATTCAAAAGTAAGATCACTTTAATTTCCACTTATTTGATTGATTGTTGAACATTATAAAAATGAAATCTATTTCAAATAACTAGTTACCTAAAATCTATGTAGCTATTGAGACTACAAAGCGTAGGTACACATACACATAAAAACATGATCCTTCTTTTCGGCAACGTCGGGTTATAAATACAGCATTGTTTTAAACAATATTCTCGTAAAAGGTTTCGTCGAATAATCATGACCGTATCAACGTACGAATTCTTGAAAAATTAGGTTTTAATAAAAAGCGTTTATTTGTAACGAACCTTTGAGTATTTCAGCCGCAAAAGCGTGTATTTATCAAAGGGTTTATTATAATCATTGTATTGGTTTAATTTATTTTTGACCATGTTTTATTATTGCCTAATATATTATGTTATGTTATGAGACAAGAGTTTAATGTAGAAGTAAGTGCAGTTTAGATAAATACGTACATTACAACCGGTCAGAAAATTTGCCTTTGAAATCCGATTGAGTTCATCAAAATCTGTATAGCTGTTTTGGAGATTAGAAACATCTGACAGAAAAGATACATTAAGAAGTAAGTCTTGAAAATATAAGAAATTATGCTTTACTCTATTTGATAAAGAGCAATTTAATATATACAAATTGAACCGTAAAACTTTATTAGGCTCACCGCATAAGCGAATATTTTTCCCAATGTCGTTGACCTAAGTATTTGATCGACCAGTTTATCTAGGCCTATGGCTTGATGCTCTAAGTACCGGTCCACAGATCTGTATTCTGTACATCAGTATGCTATGGAAATACTGGCAAGATGCCATAGCTTTGCCATTCAGTTCTCTTTATTTTTGGTACGCAAACCGCATTTTAATGAGTCCAGTATAACAAAAAAGTGTCTAGGTTTTTAGCTTGAATACCTGTTGATGTGAAAATGTGACTGTTTTAGAATGCTTTCCGTCAAAAACTGGTCTGATGTATCTTTGGAAAGCATTAGCTAGTTCAATTATTTAAATTAAGAATCAATTTATTCGATTTTAAGATAACCATTTTAAATAAAAGACGCATAATTTATTAATTAACAATACAAAATCATTTCGAAAATACTTGTCCTCCATGTGTGATTAGTATAAGTAATTCGCGAATAGATGGCGTTAGTGTACAATGCAGATTCTTATCTATGTTACGCCTAGTACTTTTTGTTTTGATCATTAAGAAGTGTTTACTATAATAACAATTTGAATGTTAAAATAATCCAATAAATAATTTTAAGAAGAATACAAAATAAACATCGTAATTATTATAAATTTAGTTCTGCTATCCATTACTAGATGGCGTTGTAAGTTAATGTAACATTTGTAATCACTCAGTGTAAAATGACATAATCTTTTGTCATTTATATGCAAAAACGTAGGCGTTTATAACATGTCCTAGATTATTTTTAAGATAAATATTCTAATTTTCAATACAGTTTATTCGTATTTAGAAATAGACTAGTTTTATCGCTCTTTTTATCTACCAATTATCTATTTTAGATTAAATCTCGTTTAAACGGTCAAAGAACATCATAATTTAGAAATCGATTAAAACCACTATTCTATACCTAAATTATGCAAAAACTTCACACTGGAATGTTTAATTTTAAACGTAAAACAATAATTTGAGTATATTTCAAAAAAAAAAGTCAAAAAAAGTCCTTGTAGGACAATAGGTCACTACAGGACAAAGCCCTTTTCAAACAGAAAAACGAACATTGATCACAATACAGACAAAAACTAATAAATCTTCCATACATACATTCGTTAACACAATCTAAACTTTTCCAGAAAAGATTTTTCGTATGACTATAAAAAAAGTTCTACCCAACTAGTCTATGCAAATAGAGCGAACAATACTAAATTAATGACGGCCCATAGTCAAGACTGTCAAGAGTTTCGGCCATAGACAAATAATAGAGTAGTTCGATTTATTTTTTTCTTTGTTCACAGATTTATTGTGGAGCGGAGCGTCGTTGAATACGAATTCTGATTTTGAATTTGATTTAAGAACGTTATTGTCGTTGTTATTTTAAATTTGATAGCGTTCTTTTTATAAACGGCTTTTATTTGCATTCAATAAGTTTTATTTTTAAGAGTTTCGAGTATTTTAGTCGCTGTTATTTTTATACATTATACGTTTTAGAATTGTCACAAGAATAAAATACTGACTCATTTTAATTTCAATATTTCTGTGCGAGTACGTACTTCATATAACATATTATTATAATAGTTAGGTTAACTGGTTAACTTTAACCGTAACTTTGTGACGTTCGCAGCGTAGGGTCAATAACCATTTGAACTTATGATGTTTCTGTATGCGGCATAATAATCTGCTTTCCCATAACTTTCTCTATGAATGCTATTGAACAAATTCTCGTACACCAATTGTTTATGCAAGCTTTATATTAGTTTTATGAATTCTACAAAATAGAAAGATATTTGATTCATATTTAAACAGAGGCCTCTGTATCCACGAAAATATATTGTATTTTATAAACATAGGTTACTCAGATTATAAATATTTTGACAGTCTTTAGAAACCTATAATAATTAATTCGTTTAAATTACAATTTGCCTATATTTTAATTGGTCTTCTCCAAATATTCGTGATCGACGTGATCAATGCTCAAAAGCTCACGTTTCAAACACTTTTTTTGCCTTCCCTAAAAAATGAATAAAAAAACGTATTTATCTCGGCTGTACGTCAATCCATTTTGGTTTTAATCAATATAATCGCTGGGATTACTTAAAATACCTCATTTCAAGTCGCATCTGTATCAGATTTGAATATTTTGACAGTTACGAATTAAAATATCAATCATACCTAGTAGGTGTGCTTTTTAAACAAAACTCTGCTAAATATTTTCAATGATTTGGTGTAAATTTTAATATTTGCTATAAGATTCTGTTTTAAGTGTTCAATGCTACTATTAGTATTGTGTTTATTTAACAGTTAATTTCTTGTGTTAATGTGGCAAACAGATATTTCACAATAAATAAAGACGGTTCCATTAAGAGACGTAACTTACAACATAACATTCTAAAGACATAGTGTTTAAATATTATAGTAAAAGAGTCACATAGATAATCGATAGAACCTTTTTCCCCACGTTTTTATACACTCACTTTTCTTGTTGGTTTGTCGTTCCGGTAGGTTTTTTGCAACTCAAATTTGAGGCACTCCCGATAAGCTAGCAGGCTGAAATTTTCAGGGTAGCTTTAAACCCGATGACAATGCAATTTAAAAACGGCGGGATCGATTTTAATAAATTTGAATGGAATGACATTAAAAAATGTAGGTTTTTAGATTTATTAAATCTATTAATTATAAGAAAGTTGCAAGAGGAGATCCAACATTGAATTACTTAAGTGTGTCGTAAAATCTACTTGTACAACAAAAATACATATTTTTTGAACACATCACCTACAGACTAGGAAAATTAAATATGCAAAGTAACAAAAATTAAGCGCAATTTCGCAATTAAGATGCGATAGTTTGTCGTGCGATTATGCGCAAAGTCGCAACTCTAAGGAATTTCAAACTGATTATAAACACGATTAGTCGTGAGTCGTGCCCTTTGTAACTCTCAAAGATTTGCATAATTACACTAACGAGACTTTACCGAGACTTATAAGTTGTAATTTGGGGCCATGAGAACCGCGGGGTCGGACATAAAGCGATTTACAAAAAAAAAAACTACTGTAGGTGCATACATAAATTATTGAACTTAAAATCTCAGTAACTTAACTGCCAGTATCAATTTATATATCACGGGTATGCTGATACAAATTGCTTATGAAATAAGCAGCACTCTTGGACCTACAGCTTCACTTTTTAACCGACTAAATAAAAGAGGTAGGCTTCATAGAAGACTGTGTTATACCAACACAATGTTCTTGGTGCTATCATCATCATTCCCCTGCTCTTATCCCAAATACTTTATTTGGGGTCGGCGCAACATGTCTTCTTCCATACCTTTCTATCTGACGTCATGTCACAAGAAACACTCCTTGCAGCCATATGGTAGTAGGTATATACCATAACCTAATTAGCAACTATACAGTCTCAGTTGAAAACTATAAACTCCCTCCACACTCAACTAACATATTACAAACTACGTTACAAAGTATTGCTACTTCAATAGCATGAAATTGGTCTATTATCCGGCATAGTAGCGAAACGCTTATAAACGTGCAAGTATCAAAACTTAATGCTTTGATCAAGCGCCAAACGTTAAAAGTTTAGTTTATGAGAGTGCTAAGAGATGGCGCTAGCGGCGTTTTAAAATGGCGGCTGGAGTTCTTAAGACGGTTACGAATATGTAATCGTTTTTTAAGGGATACTTAATGAACTGTGCTTAAAGTATATACTAGATTTTTTTGAAGTTGCAAACTGGGGGAACTTCCTTTAAATTTTTTACTATGTATATACTGAAAATTTAGATTAAATGTTTTAATCTTAGGTAGGACTCGAACCTCCGACTTCGGAATCAAACCAGTATGTATTTAGGTACGGACCATAAATAAATGCGGACAACATCACATACATTGTTCTGAAACCAAGGTAAGTTGCCAAAGCACTTGTGTTATGGAATTCAGATACAACGAAGGTACCACAAACACCCAGACCCGAGACAATGCAGAAATGTGATATTTTTACATTGACCCGACCGGGGATCGAACCCGGGACCTCAGAGCTAGCGACACCTTGAAACCGGTGCGTACGCCACTCGACCACGGAGGTCGTCGTCGTCATATAACACTATGCTGTGTTCAAAACTGTTTTGAAGGGCTCATGTGTTTTCACAATATCTCAGTAACCAAAGATAATGTAGCCTTAAAACTATTACTATACTTAAAAGAAGATTTACCTTTTAATCTTTAAGTTACGACAACTTTTAACCCCGCGACTTTCATAGCCCAACTTAAGGCCCAAAAAACTTTTATTGTCACGTATTTTATTATAACTTTTAAAATAACAAGTTTAGTGTAGAAAGAACGTAAGGTCATAGTTTACCAAATTAATATTCGCGACAGCAGTTTAGTTAAATGACAGTATAAAGTAAAAGTTTAACTTTAATCTGCAGTTAAAGGGATGAAAGATGAGTTAAGACAGCTTAATAAGGGCGTTTACCATCTTGCTTTGACTTGTCATAGTTGTGTGCGTTGCAAATGTTAAATTCGTCAAACAATTTATTTGGAGGACAAATAAATTTGCATGTATCGAGAATTTATGGATCAAAAAATCCTTGTCCTTCTCAGACGGCGACTTTAGGACCTATACTACTCTGCTGACCTTGCAGCCATAGCTACCTATATAATGTTTAGAATATATAAAATCTATAATTAATAATAAACTTAAAAATGCCTTGAAAAACCAGGAATCTTATTATAGTACCGAGGTCAGAAATAAAATTCCCTAAAATCTAATAACACCGCAATCGTCTTAGTGTTCGGTGAGATTAAAAAATGTTTGAACTGAAAGAAATACTTGAACTTTCGTAATAAAAAGGTACATTAAAAGACGTAATGTCCTTTAAGATATATTATATCTATTTGAAACTGGAAGTACTTTTGCACGGTCATAATGTGATAGGTACTCGCAATAATTAGCAGATTCCAATGATTAAAAAAAAAACTGATTAGTTGAGAGTCGGACTCGCAATGCTCATGGTTTTCTAGAATTATGCTGAAGAAAAATTGCAAAAAGAAATAATCAGCCATCACATTTCTGACCTTGCCAATCATTGCCCAAACTGGATTTGTTTTGATTGTTATAGCGGCCACAATAATTTAGAGTTTAAAGATCTCAAACTAGGTTGTAATTTAGCAAAAACTTTGAGAATTTCACATAAATTAATTACAAGTATTTTTCTATACGAAACTATCTGTTGCCGCTAGTTTAAAAATACAGCTAGTACAAAAAGATCCAGCTAAATACTAATCAAAAGGACTACGATTAAAAAATATATAACAATTAGCACAATCATAAGTAGCCATCTTTGCTTCCAAATCTTGAAGCATGACGCTTTAAGAGCGTAAGCAAAACAACTCTACTAATACTTAACCATGACAGTATCATAAATATAATTAACGATTAAACATCCGAATCTCAGACTCCATTAAATATTGCATTTATATCAAAAACTCCCACACTTTCTCTCAAATAACACGTACTGCCATCTAGTGGAATTAGCAAGTAGTTATACACACTAATTATTGGTAATCCGATGTTTTTGTATAATCACGAGATAAGTCCGAACATCCAACGAATATTATTAACACGAAAGTTTGTGTGTAAATGTATGTTTGTCCCTGTTTTACGCGAAAACTACTATACGGATTTTGATGAAATTTGTTGCAGAGATAGATTATAACTTGGATTAACACTTAAGCTACTTTTTATGCCACTATATTTAGAGGAGGGCAGTATGTTTGGATTTTGTCCCACAGCCATGCGAGCGAAGCCACAGGCAAAAGCTAGTCTACTAATAAAATAAGATTACAACTAGTATTTTATGTTGGTATATCAATAAAATCATGGGAAATGAGAATTTGAGATCTCTATAAAGTTATGGAACTGGTTTGTCGAGAAATAACCGATTAATTTATTTGTGGGAGATAATGTCAGCGTCTAGCTTTAGGGTTGTCAGGTTTTCGGTTTGGAAGAATTTCAGTGTATTTTTTGCGCGAAATATTAAGTTATTTTTTTTGTTATGCTTGGAAAATATAATTAAGCAAACTGTGACAACTCACTTTAAGTTTGTAAGCATGTTTTAGTAGAATTATCAAAGTTATTTGTGCCCTTATCAAGGTTCACCAATGACGAAAAATATTAAGAAACAACATTTTCGTAATATCGTATTCGTACAAAGTTCTAACATACACAAAAAAGGAAAGCAGAAACAGAAGAAAAACATAAAAAAATATTTTTCATAATTGACAACCCTATAAAATAAAACTAATCGTTTGTAAATGATACTGGTAGGTTATGCCAATTTTACGATTTTACGAATTAAACGGTGCGTGAGAAATTTACCTTTTTACGCGGCCGGCGTAAAGAATCAAGCGTTTTACGCGTCGTGTAAAATTGTCATTAGGGCCATCCGTTATGGATTATATTATGCATATCTTTTATATTAATTACTTTTTATATAAACATTAATGGTGGTGATAATATTATGTGTTTTAATTGGGAAATAGGGACACATCTTTATTTTTCATCTATATTAATTTCTATGTCACTACCTATCACTCAACAAAGTCAAAAATCTTATTCTAGAATCAGATTTTAGGTACCAGTCAAATATTGTTGGAATTAATGCTCCGCATTTTATTACGTGATTTTTTATTTCAAAGAGTTAGGCACCTTCGAGCGAGTTCATAAATAATAAGTTTAATAGTTGATACATATGAGGTAAACGAAAATTAAACAATCGACCATTGAACATTTTTACAAACCCTTTTTTTTCATCAGTTCATGACTAAGAACGCCGGTTGAGTCCAAAACTAGTCGCTCGATCCCCAATATCCCGATAAGTACCTTTACATTAAAAATATACCTCCACCGAACTCTATAGTCTATGCTAAAGCTTACCTCGGCTTATGATACGTCGGGTTGCTGTTAGTCTTGAGTATGTCAGCGTTGGGTACGGACGTGGGGAGCGCGTGTTCCCTCTCCAGTTCGCTCTCATAGCTCTCTAGCGGTACGTGCTTGCCTGGCAACGGATCAGCTGTAAATAAAGCAAGGAATTTGTTAATTAATGTGAAATCTTGTAAAAAAACAATTATAGTAATAGGTTGGAACATAGTAGATAATATAAAAAATGTAGGATCCTTTTTTTGTAATAAGTTAGGATTTTTTTTGGGGCCTTTACTTGCATTTAGACGTGATTTAATTTTATGTTATCACTAAAAATATGTAATATTGTATGTAGTACATGATACATTAAGTTCTGTTAATGTCATCGAATAATGACGTCACGAGCCTATCACGAGGCAACAGGATTTACGTGTTTAAATAGACTTAAAATAAAAAATATACCAAAGATGAAATTAATAACAAATATTAAAGCCTCCAAGAAAAATACTGATACAAGCAAGAAATTAATTAAATGTATTCATAAAATTAATTAAAACATTATTCAAATATCGTTTATAGCACAAAAAAACGCTGTAATAAATAGCGTTTAATTATATTATTAAAAATCTTTTTCGTAATAAAAGATGGCGGAAATTATCAATCAAATGTCACATTTGAATTAGGAACATTTGATTTTTGTAAATGGAATTCATTCTGTAACGTTCAATGTACTGTCAAAATCACACCATTTATGTTGAATGTTAAAGGAATATAAACTTTATCTATAAAGACATAAGGGTGAATGTTGGTATTGTATGTGACTACGTAACGTATTAATTTAAAATAGATCATTACCAGTGTACGATAGAATTTAACTCAACGTCGACGTCATTTCTGCATTCATGAATTAATTCTTATCTACTAACTTTGAAGATTACTTTTAGTTTAATCGAAAGAATGTCTAGAACGAGAAATGAAGGTTCAGAAAGGTTATTTGTTATTAGCGATTGTTTATAGCTTATCTATAGGTTAAAAATAAATTACATATTTGTTGATAAAAGTCTAACTGCATTAACCGTTACAACATTCCAATTTCAAACACAACACTTTTTTTTTAAATCGCGATAGAAGCACAAGAAAATAACTATACAGCCATATCGTATATCGTATCAAATTTAATTTATTTGCTGTTCTCACAGGTTATCGAATTTAGAGTTCACTGGAATGAGATAAAAGCCATTGTTCAAACGTCAGGTCAATAGTGTTTCATTACGATGTTTACTCTTTATAAAGTGAACTCTTTGTTCCGTGACCTACTTAATTAATTTAACGTCTTCTGGACCCACTTTTAAATTACGAACACGATTGTCTATGCTTTTACACTGATTTGTGACTGACGTAATGTCAAATTTTAAAAATAGAATGTGTTTTTGCCGTTTGTTCGAAATAAGAAGTTTTTGTGACTTGTAACGGAATTTTTTTAATAACTGTTTGTTATTATAAGTTCTTGAGGTGAATAAGTAAATGTTTATTTTGATAAGATAATAACATAGCGACGTACACACAGGTTTCGAGTTCGTCGACTCTTAAAGCCAATTTTGTCTACCGAAAACACAATTCAACCTTGAATTTATTATTGAAGAAAAAAATCGAGGCTAAGCGAATAAAAAAATATTCCAACACACAATATCCAATTGACACAGTACCAATCAAAAGCGTTCGTTCATGAATGTTAAAATATGTCAACGATCGGTCAAATTCAAAAGATGCCATTAACTCTTGCACAATTTGACAAGCAGTTGACACGGCAAGTTTTTCATCCATTCTTCGAGATTGAAAATAATGTGCCGTTACTACAAGCCCTATTCACCGCCCTCAATAACCGATTCGAAGTTTGAAACTTCGTAAATAGAATGGAGAAAGTAGTTCGTTTTTCAAATGCTTCTAACGGCTAATGGGGTTACATTCCATTTTTAAATTTGAAAAATGTATTGTTGTTTTTTTTTTATGGTGCGTAATGAGGTTATGTTGTGGCATAGACAATAACGCTACTGTTTTTAATCTTTTTGTTGAGAATCTATTTTTGTTTGAGTATTTGTGCGTTCGTACTGGCCTAGTAACCTAAGATTAATTATCGGTATGTGATCTTTGATCTCGCAATCACGTTACGAGGAGAGTCAATTTACTGTATCGAAGACAGAAAACACTTTGTCTTGATCATACTTAGTATAATATTATAATAAACCATATTATTGTATTGTACATTCTATAAAAAATAATACATTCTATTAAATTATATCAATCAGCATCTCTAAATTACAGTGGCAATAGACAGGAAACAGCTATTGAGAATAGACAAAATTAAGAATCTTTTGCATAGATAAAAAATATAAATCCAATGCCATTTTATACACGACCACTTATTATTCGGGCAGCTATTATTAACGTGTGAATACAGATAAAAAGCGCTAAACACGAATCTCTTGATAATGCACTTTTTGTTAGAAACCTTTTTGCTGTCAAATTTTGATGAGAATTTTGTAAATGTGTTTTTTATTTGTTGGTTGTTTAAATAATTAATTGTTCAAGTAACAAAATAATAGTCGGTATTTTTATATTTTTATAAGCTCTCTTGAGGGAGACAAGTAGAAGATTAGGAAAGGGATTTGCCCAGCTATGGGAAACATTACGGGCTACTAAGATACGAAAAATAACAGTTATTACATGTAAAAAAAACATAATATAAAATCAATTTCAAGTTATTCAAAGCTACACAGTAACCAATACATTTCCTTACACAAAGCCTCTTTTTTCATCAAGCCTCTAAATAACGATAACAATTTACGCCAATTACAAGGAACCCTAAACCAAATTACCGAAGCCAAATCAATAAAAACTATAATAGCAGGTGATTCAGAATGCGGTTTTGATCTGACTCACTAGCAGTAGGCGTGATGATTCAATTATCAATGCACTTTTTTCCTTAAATAAAAACTGGATTTAAGGAATCAAATTATATTGAATGACGCCTATAATTATAGAGAATGATAAGAGAATTATGTAGGTAACTGTTCTTAAAAACAGAAAACCAGAAATCTTTCTGTGATGAGCATGAACGTTTGATTTGCTTCTTTTATCTATAATACTAGCTGACCCAGCAAACGTTGTTTTGTCGAATACTTTTTTTTCTAGTTGTATGTTTTTGTAATGTCACATTAAATTTTTTTTTTTTTTAAATGTGAGCAACCCTTATCACTTATGGTTATGAAAAATAAACAGTAGCGGATTCTCAGACCTACTGAATACGCATATAAAATTTGGTAAAAATCGGTTAAGCCGTTTCGGAGGAGTACAGTAACTAACATCGTGACTCGGGAATTTTATATATTAGAGAAGATATGTAAGTATGTCTTTAGGAATATATAGGAGTGATTAATTATCAGTTGTTAAGTTCTCATAATACAAGCTTTTCTTAGGTTGAGAATAGATGCCTTAAATGGCGTTGTGTGAAGGTTGAGCAATATTATATTATAATAAAATTATTAAGTCTGGTAACAAACAGGAGTTTTATTAAGCCTGGGCAACACTGAATATAAAAAAATAATATTCTCAAAACGTGTTAAAGTAACAATGGGATATAAAAATAAATGCTAACATAAAACTCTAATTACCAAAAAGACTAATACCAAGGCGATACTGGAACAATTAAAACAGCGTAATTTTTATCTTTTTCTAAAATGGCGTAAAAATAATCGTTTTCGAAGCACGTATTCCAAATTCCCTTAAGCGTAATAGCTTTCTTCGGCAGTACCTTCCCAAATTAAAGTTTAACATGATTACAAATTCCAAATTAATAAATTCTGGGGTATAACTGCCGAGTTACGGCCGGGATGGCGGAAACCCCGCAAATTGGGAATACTCTGGTGTATATTTAATTTTGATGCCTGGAGATGATCTTCAGTGAGTTTTATTTTTTTATTTTCTACCTCCAGTTACAATGCGATTTTATTTCTCCATTTGTGAGTAGAGGGTATTACACAATTACTGAGTGGAATTTGTATAAAAACTACCCTCACATAAAATTTTACAATGCTGTCTTCGTAATGTCGGGTAATGACAAGGCTTGTTTTCTTACTTCCAATGTCTAATCTTGAACCTTATTTTTAAGGGTAACATTTCCGAAGGGCAAACATGGAACCCGCTGTCTGTCTGAATGTCTGTCAGTCTGGTGACAGCCGTATTAACCGTGATCTCATGTACTGTAATAGCTATACAGTTGAAATTTGCCGGTGAATCGAAAGATGACAGTGTTTATCTATTGCCGCTATACTAACAAAGAAAAAAACCTGGGAAAATGGAAGTGAAGTAATGGTTGGCACGGTTATAAATTTGATGGGTTAAAAAGATTATTCAACACGGAACACTCTTTTTTATTAATAGTCACTACGAGATTACATATAAGACACATTTCTTCAAGCTCCAACGCTGATTAAATCGCCCCATGTACAAGTGGAAGTGACAAATCAAAGTCACGTCACTTGTCAAATAGAAATATAAGGGATATTTGACGTTTTCTATTCGTGACTATGCTGAAGGGACTCTGGAGAAGTAATTATGGATAGCCATAACCACGCCAACCCCTCTGAGCGCGATGTGTCATGGGTTCGATCCCCGCGTAGGACAATCATTTGTGTTATCCACGAATGGTCCTGAGTCTGGGTGTCTTTGTGCATGTGACTTGACTGTATAATTAACATTTTTTTTACTCTTCTTCTCAAACTGAATACGGTAGCATACAATCCGTATCAGACTATTTGCGGCAATTAAAAACGCATGTAATTTTTTCAAAAAAACGTTTAATACGATTTCCATTATAATTGCTCAAAAATTGCCATTCCAAAAAGCGCTTTTGACGTAGAAGAAATGCTAGCAGCCTAGCACTACCTCTATAGTTTGCAAGGCTTTTCAAGGAGAGCGGCCAAGCATTCAACATGTGAGCTAAAGAAAATGGTCTTATAACGAAGCAAGAAAACAATGAAAATCAAGTTAATATTAACAGAACCTATTGTACTTTCCGTTGATGATTTTATAAAGCTTTGTTCTCCGTTTTAAATAGAATTGCTTGAGAGTTGAGCATTTTCTTTCCCTTGCAAGGCAGGGAGGTCAGAAGGTCCTTTCGAACTAGGTTAAGCGGTGTTGCGAAGTTTATACGTATTTGGAGTACTGACAAGTTTTGTTTTTAGGTCAGATGTAATGTGTGTTTGATTGCAGACGTTTTGTTACATGAATGTTGGTGTATGTTTTGTATAATGGTAAGGTACCTTTCAGTCGTATTGTTGGATTTGTGATGTTAAATAGTCATATTGTGGAAACGAGATAGCTCATTACGTAGCGAAGAGTCTGTCTTTCTCTTCCATAATTGTAATTATATTACTCCTAGAGTTAGTTGTCTGTCTACCTTTTGTACCTGCATTGCTTATATTATAAAAGACTAGCTGACCCAGCAAACGTTGTTTTGCCGATTTTTTTTTTCTAGTTGTATGTATTTTTAATGCTACATTATAAAAAAAAAATCGCCCAAAAAATAAAATATTTTTTTTTAGTGTGAGCAACCCTTAACACTTATCGGTATGAAAAATAGATGTTGTTCTATCCTCAGACCTACCCAACATATATACAAAATTTCATAAAAATCGGTTGAGCCGTTTAGGAGGAGTACGGTAACTAACATCGTGACACGGGAATTTTATAGATTAGAAGAAGATAAAGTTTTCAATTTCATTGGTTAGAATATTTGATATTAATTTACGTAATTATGTTTACCTTACTAAGGGCCGATTTTTCAATCTTTCGATAACTTTTATCTGAGGAATAAATATGGCCGTTTGACATTCTATACAAAGGCTGTCAAAACGTCAAATATATTCGTCGAATAAAAGTTATCTGCATTGAAAAATCAGCCCTAATGCTCATTTTTAACACGTTATACTTAACTTTTAATTAATCAACTTTAGAACAAAATACAGTTTATTCGATTCTTGTAACGATTTGTATTTCTGTTCTCACTTTATAGCGGAACTTTCGTTGGTTTACATTATCCTATATTACATGAGGTCGTCTAGAAATTCTTGTACATATGTTAAAAGGTATTATGTACATTAAATATTATGAGAGAATTACTTTTAATATGTGCTATCAATTTGAGGGTTCCAAGGCTTGTATATGTATTGTTTGTGATGTTACGATGGAGTATTTAAGTCTTCATAAATGTTTTTACTTAACATGCGTAGGTAGGGATGGTTCTTTCTTCTAACTGAGAATTATATTATAGTGCATACATTATAAAGAATCAACTAGCCTCTCTCAGTATGTAAATTTAGGAGGATAATACATGTTAGTTTTGTAAGTTGAAAATGTTTTGAATTTTAAGCAAAAAGACGATGGAAAGAACTCATATAATTTGGATTTTTATAACGAGTTTCCAAAAACATAAGTATTAATTACGACGTGTCGCTGATGCAAACCCCGCGTAGGACAAGCATGTGTGATCCACGAATCCTTGTTCTGAGTCTGGATGCCGTGTGCTTGAAATTTTATGAAACCCTCCGCGACATAAAGATTAAACTCCTTAGTACGAGAGTAGTTTAAAAAGAATCATTTCTACTACAGAGTTCTACTCAAATACGGAATATACAGTAACAACTTCAAACCCGTATGACTTGAAAACCCAATAACGAAACGGATACCGCCCAAATAATATTAAAACGCACACACACATCAATCGTAAACGAGAACGCGTCAAAACGTAAAAAAAAGACACGACTAGTGCGGGCATAAAAACCGGAACACTCCAATTAATAGCGGGCCGTCTCGCAATTGTGCCGACATTAATCGAAAACAAATGGTTAAAATTCACTGGTTCATGAAACAGATACAGTTGTCCCTTGCAATGAATCATTCGTAGGGGTGGGAAAACCGTCTATTTCCAACATATATGACAGGATAAGTTATGGCGTCTTAGTTTAAGATTAGATATTAGGTGTGTGTTTAAGCGGCCTTTTTTTTCGTTTGAAGATTTGTCGCTTTTTTTCTTGTGACGTATATTATTAATGCTGTCGTATAAATACTTTGCTAGTCTTAAAGTATCCTTCACCCTATCACCGTTAAATATTAAATTAGTTCTCTGTTGTTTCTTTTTCCGTGCACAAAATATCAAGGGCAAAAGTCTAGACTAAGTGCGGAATTTTCAAATCAATCTTTTTGTAAATCGTATTATGAAAAATAAAGGGCGCAGGTACCAGTCGGAATGGTTATTAAATACTCAGATGAAACTCAAAGGGCCTGTCTAGGGCATTCAAAGGTATACACATGAGGAATTCTGTATTTCAGTCTAAGAAGTAAAACGTCCCTGATCACAGATTACTGAGAATTTCAATGTACAGTCAGCAAAGAAGGTCGGCGAAGGAAAATATTAAAAATATTAAAAATGTAAAAAAATCTTCAATTGCGAACCAGACTGAGGAACCGGCAATGAAGGTGCCGTATAAATAAGTTAAAAAAAACTTGTCTATTACTATTAGTGACTGATCAAATTTATGACCGTACCAAGCGTTCCCTAACCTCCATTCCTATTTTTCTTCCTTTGTGTCCGCAAAAGTCTGAAACGGGCAGACAAATCTCGGCTAGATAGATGGATAGTTAGTTGAGTCTTGATAATTGAGATCCGTTTTTACCTGATGGTTACGGGACCCTAAAAACATCTATTATGTGAGAGGTTCTGTAAGATTTTAAGAAACCTAGTGTTTGCTACGTTGTTGTCCACTCAATATTAAATGATTCAATTTTATCAAGGAGTATTTATTCGAAACCTTTTTTGCTGACTGTACGTTGAATAATTTTGACGAAATCGGAATATAATATTGAGAAAGTTTGGTGCCTATGTTTCCTAGTCACCTATTATTTTTTAAATAAGTATATACATTATTACAAGGAAAGATATACAAACAAGTGTAATAATAATAATAATAATGGTTTATTTGTTTAGCATAATATTTATAGTGGTAGGTATGTTTGGATCACTGGAGCAGAGAGGTAAAATCAAAGCCAGCGGATCCGCGGGCAAATTTAAGCATGTACTATGAATACACAGAATTTTTTATCGCGTTTTTATTCGCGAGCAAAGACTATTAGATACAATAAATACACATTAAGAATTAAATACATTGGCTTAAACTAATTATAAAGAGAAAATTGTTAAAGAAATACTTGGAAAGAGAAGCTACTTCGAATAATTGTCTCCCATACATAAACAACTTTACTCTAATTAAAAAATAACTCCCAAAATAACCTAGTTATATATTTATTAAATAAGGTAAGACAAAATAGATGTCTGTCTGGGAGATTCTAGACTGATTTATTAGTTACGTCTGCATTTTAGCCTAGATTTGCGCCTACAAACTTACTTACCAGACTTTTAACCTAATAATGTAGTTTGTTATTTATAAGCCTGGATTAAGTGCTAGCTTCATTATTGGGTTAATTATTTGCCACGTCTTTAGAAAGGCGAAATGTTAACACGAAAATAAGATTTTTAGAAAATAAAGTAAGAAATTTATATCTCAAAACAAATCTTATAAAAGCAGACACAGCTTGTTTGTACTTCACAATTATTTTTGTGCATATTATTCTAACAAAATTATTGAAATCTTTTCAAAATTTCAGCAAAAGAAATACTAAAATTCATGTTTTATAAAAATCTATTCAACTAAAATACATTCAAAAACATTGACTATACGTTCCCAAACATTTCACACAAATTAAATAACCCCCCACCATAGACAACACACAACCCTATTTTTAACTAACGCATAGAATTTAACCCTTCCGATGATGCGTTGGTCGACAATAACCCGAAACTGCGAATTCTCGAAAACACGACTCGTCCCAAAATTCACCCCATCTTGTCTTAGAATTTCGCGTGTGGACCTTAAAGTTAAGTAATTAACATTTGAGACGAATAATGAGTTTGTATGTTTGTATCTCGTATTGTTTAAATTTCACAGCGGTTTCTTGTTCAAAAACTTTTTGATGTTTATGTTAATTATATAAATGCTGCCTTCGGAATTATGTTTTTGCTTATCTAAGAGTCGTATTAAGTACACGAATATTGTTATTGGATATTTCTGTACGTTAAATGTGGTGTTTATAAAACAAAAACGAAATATGAAAGCTTTGAAAGCTCTCTAACAACCTCCTTAGTGGCGACCGCGACGGAACGTTAAACTCGAACAAATATGGTATTATAAATTTGATATTCACATAAAACACTTTATAACAATAAGGCCTCATTATATTCTGAAAACGAAACCAAACAATGAAGCCTAACAACCACGTGGTATAAAAAGTCCGGAGCTTCCGCTACTCGGCGACAGATGGCGCTACACTCTCACTCGAGATCCGCCCACGGCAGAAATAACAAAAAAGAAGAGCCTTGCAAACATTACATTTCTACGTAATAAGCTGTATTTTGTATTTCGCTTCCTTATTTATATAATTTTATTAGTCAAAACCAATATTATTTGATTCATACGAGTCGATCATCTCAAAATATACATCGACATGACATAATGGTATAAGAGTTAATAACGATTTGTTTTCCCCTTTTAAGGGGAGGGGGATAAGGAAATATTTTCCATCCCCCTTGGGGGGAATACATCATATTTCGTTACGTGTTACGTGATAGTGCGTATAACGATTCCTAAATAAAAGAGAGAATATTGACAGGTATTTTGCGTCGAAAGAAAATCTTTTGTACGCAAGAATGAACTCTTATCAGCCCTTTCCGAGTGTGAATAATCACGACGAAATACGTATAAAGGGTAGGTAGGTATGTTGAATATATTTTGAAAACGATGCCCATAAATGTACGATTACTATGTAAATAAACATTATAACGTTCGCCTAACATAGAAAAATAAATCTAGATTTCTTAAATTGAAAACTAATGTGTTAAGCAAAAAGGAATTTAAAAAAAGGAAATATTCTTGTTCCTTCTTCATTTAATGTTTTTGTCTAGCATTTATATGCCAGGATTATACTATATTCGTTGCCGTAAATGTAATGTTATATAACAAAAATTTAAGACAAAACAGTTAAGTTAAACCTTCTTCTAAAAATTCACTTTTCAGTTACAACAGAAATTTTTCAAAATAACCTTCTAGACGATTATACTATCAAACGAAATTGTTATAGTTTGTAATTTTTACTCAAAAATTACTTTCAGAAATTAATTTCGTCGGCAGTTCCGTTTTATCAACGCAAAGTTTGTGTTTAAAAATATAGTTTTTGTCCCTTGAGGGTGATCGGTATGTAAAATTAATTGGTTCACGAACGGCATTTTTGGGGGTACGAATGTGGGACAAAAATATGATTGCCCTTATAATAGTTTTGTTTTTAGTTAGGGGTCGCAGATAGTTATGGGGGAGGAAATATTATAAATGCATAGAGTTTGAGTCATTACAAGAATATGTTAGAACAAAATTGTTTTAGAGTTTTCAAATACCTTCTGTGAAAAGTTTTGATTTTCGCCCAACTATGTATGGATTAATTATTATTAATACTAAAAATTTATTTCAACAGATTAATTGTTTGTATTTTGTGTATAATAATATGAATGTTACATGTTTCTTATACCTAAGTTGAATATTATTCGCTTGCCATTTTCCCAGTTATTTTATTTGGGGTCCGTGCAACATGTCTTTTTCTTCCGTACCTCAGTGATAGTTACATATTAATAACCGTATTTAAATAGAAATATATTAATGCAACTTTTTCTTTTAATAAGTGATATACATACATCAAGCCTTTCTCCATTCTCATCAGAAATCTAATCAACTTTATACCGGCTTCAGCTTGTTGTCTTTAACAACATCTGCGGCTTAAACCGGGGCAGGTTAAACTTTAACTTAACGGTTAAAGTTTGAACTATTTTTGGACGAGGAAGTTAAAAGGGAAAGGGACTTTTAACAAAAAAAACTGAAGTGGCATTTACGGGTTAAGTTTTGAAATTTATTAGGATTTTTTTACTTTTATTCGTGTTGAGTTTTGTTATTTAAAAATAGTAGAAAAGTTATTCGGATTAGTGTTAAATTAAATAACTAAGTTTAGGCTGCGGGTCTGCTTGTCATTTTGATATCCGTTGTTTCTCTGAATTCGTCTGTAATTTTTTCATGTTTGTTACTTTACAACTTACTGGAGTCGGTTGTACGTTTTTGTGGTTCAAGGTTCAATTCTATTATTCTATTCATATAGACTCAACTGATATAGACTCACTGTCCGATTAATCGGACTGCCAATAGCTGTCAATTAGTTGAAATGATAAATTATCTCTAACAACAAATTCAAAAACATTTACCAATAAATTAAAAACATAACGTCGTGTTATGAAATTCTCGTCATATTTACTTGAATTTTGATGAGATCATAATTTTGAGAGGGATCGTATGTGTCTGTGTATTATGATAATTAGTTTAAAGTCGCGAAACAATACCACGACGTGAAACGCTATGTTACAACCGCAAAGACATGAGGGGAAGCAAAACCATTGCTTACCCTACTGCGGCAGAAGGAGGGTTAGGTTTGTGACAACAAAATATAAGAAAAAAAATATCCTGTTCAGAAATTGGTCTTTGATCGGTAGTGGAACATCCTTATCTATAGGATGTTATTGTATTGGTATATTATTATTAGTATTACTAAATAAAATCTGAAATCGCCAACTTATTTTTTACAAGCATGATAACCCATATTCAATCCTTTATAAAATGGATAGAGAATGTGCTATTATCCAAATAATATTAGAAACGCGAAGGTTTGTATTTATGGATGTTTGTTCCTCTTTCACGCAAAAACCACTGAACGGATTTAGACGAAACGTAGTTCATAGATAGTTTATAACCAGGATTAACACATAGGATAGTGGAATGTGATCATTTTTAGCGGGCAAGACCACGGGCAACAGCTAGTATACACATAAGGAAGGTGAAATCGACCACACAGAAGCAATTTTTTAACAAAAAGGAACTTTCCCAACTCATGTTTACTTTGATCAGTCAAAAATAAAAGGCAGTAAAAAGTTACCACGTAAAAATCACGTAATAAACAAGAGTTTTATGACTGAAAAGAATAACTAATACTATTTTACTATCTTGTCGAAGCTTAACTGACGGTTAATTTTAACCGCACGACTATAAATCAGGCTTAACCGGGAATTAATAGAGAGAAATAAGATTTATGTGTTTTTTTTTTAGATTTTGTATAGGCGGTGTATAGGCGCCATAGACAGAACCTATTGCTTTTCATAAAAAATATAGAATAAATTAAAAGACAAAGTTTTTTTTTCAGTATAATCAAGAAAGTATACGATTTTTTGAACATAAAATAAAAATGTACCTAACTCGATCTTGAATCGTAATTCAATGAGTCTGTTATGTTTAAATTAATTTGATTTCAAAAGAATATTTCAGTCGTTTTTAAAAACGTATAAATAACGACTTCTGAGAAATATTTTTTTGGAAAACAATGAACTTTCAATTTATTTGAGATTATTCTTGCTACAACAGATAGTTTAGTTAATTTCGCCGCTTGTGGGTATATAGAACTAGCTGTTGCCCGCGACTTCGTCCCCGTGGGTAGAAGATATACATAAGTTATGATTTATACCTGCCCTATTTTTTTTCACATTTTCCATTGTACCTATGTTCGCTCCTATTAATCGCAACGTGATGGTTTATAGCCTAAAGTCTTTGTCGATGAATGGTCTTTTCAACACAAAAAGAATTTTTCAATTTGAACCAGTAGTTCCTGAGATTAGCGCGTTCAAACAAACAAACTCTTCAGCTTTATATATTAGTAAGTATAGAGTATAGATATTACTTACCAGGAAAAAATATAAAGACGAAAGATTACAAGTATGTTTGTTTGTCACTTTGCCATCAAAACGGCTTGAGCTATTGCAATGAAATTTAGTATCCTGGATAGCTTAAGGTATGCTTTTTACCCAACTGCAGAAGGATGACATTGTTATTTAGTAAGCTTCTAATATATAAAATTCCCGTGTCACGATATTCGTTACCGTACTCCTCCGAAACGGCTTAACCGATTTTTACCAAATTTTATATTCAGTAGGTCTGAGAATCTACCAACATCTATTTTTCACACAAAAAAAAAATTTTTTGGACGAAATTTTTTGTTTTTTATTATGTGGAATAAAAAATACATACTACTAGAAATAATTTATTAGGCAAAACAACGTTTGCTGGGTCAGCTAGTCTAGTATCAATGTATATTTATCTATAGTTTCTAAAATTAAACAAATATATTGAATTCAATCAATTATTAATTATACCAAAAACAACATTTGACCCATTAATAAATATCATATTTTATATTAACAACATACAGATTGGGATGAAACGTGAAACACTAACACGGGTGTATATTCAATTTATTTAATTATTAAGTTTATAACATCACTGAATAAAACAATTAATGATAGCACTTTTATGTTTTGTAAATGCAAATACACACATAATCTATAATCTACTACTAATATATAAAGCTGAAGAGTTTGTTTGTTTGAACGCGCTAATCTCAGGAACTACTGGTTCAAATTGAAGAATTATAAATGGATTGAATAGACCATTCATCGAGGAAGGTTTTAGGCTATATACCATCACGCTGCGACTAATACGAGCGAAGATATAATGGAAAATGTGGAAAAAACAGGGCAGGTATAAAATATAACTTATATCTTCTAACCGCGCGGACGAAGTCGCGGGCAACAGCTAGTTCTGAATAGAATTACTAAGAATTCCCATTTATTATTCAACATACAAAATTCAAAATGTAGGCCAATATATCACGTGAAACAAACTACGAATGTTAGTTTTGACGTACATTACGTAACGTGAACAACACGTAGATTCACGTAGTATCTACGTCTTACAGAAATGTTTAGTTTATCTTGTTTACGTTAACGTAACGGGAGCGTGTGTTGCCATATGTTGTGGCGTGGTTTTAATACTGTTTCTTTAGATTTGTATACTTTTTTTGGACTTTCCATGAATTTTCTTAGATTTATGGCGCTTTGGAAGTTATTTAGGTTAAAAGATACTAGGTATTTTAAGTACATAGGTATATTATGCTTGTCTATAAATTAAAGATGAAGAATTTACTTGTATGTTTGTTTAAACTCAATAATCTTGGGGACCACTTACAAGTTGCATTTTGATTTTTTTTTGTTTAAATAACTCTTTTCTTTACCGATGATTTAAGGCTACAAGTTGTATTACATCACGCTATGAATAATAGTGACATTGTATTTAAAAGATTTAATCATTTTTGTATATTTTGGCTTTGGTATTGTTTAGAAAGAGTTCATTGTCATAACTACACAAATTAAGTATAATTTATTGTATGTGTTTATAAATAAAAGACTAAGATATTAATTCTACTATTACAAATGCGAAAATTGCCATACAATTTATTTGTTCCGTTTGCCTGTTGCCAAATATATTGATTATGTGAATTTTCGGCCTATTTTCCGTCGGGGAATAGGCAAGAGAGGCATAATTTTCTATTTCATGACGTTAACATGATCTATGGGAAGGGGGACGAAGTTTATTGCCCGTTATATTGGTATTTGTCAATTGTTTTTAGAAATCACAAATATTGCTTATAAGCTTTTGATTTTGCCATTTTTTTTCGATTTAATTATTATTTTGAGAATAGTTTAATAGTAGCCATTGCTTGTTTTTTTTTATGCCGCGTACAATGGTTTTATCATTTTTTCATCCTATTTTTTTTAACAGGTGAGTGTTGTTGTGACCTCAAACTAAAAGTAATTAGAAAAATGTTATTTTTATATCATCTATGTTTCTAATTGCCTAACATAACTTGTAGAATCGAAAAAAAAGAATAACTCGAAAATTACATTATTATTTCGCCAAATCAATTAAAAACCAGCCAGTTACAAACTTACCTAAACTAAACCATTTTAACCTGACATTTTATCTTCCACAAAATACCGCGAACAAAGCGAAATTTCTGCGTAAAACATTTAAAAAGGTATTCCGAAAGAATAGGGGCTAATTACTCATGAAAGAAAAAAAACTGTCAAAGTATGAGTCAGACTCGTATGCGTTGGATTCCGTACAACAAAAAGATTATTATGAAAGGGAGTTCCTTAATTATTTTTTTTAATTCAATTACTTTTATTGCTTAATGGTAAATAGGTGGTCAATTAATAAGTTAGTTTACAGCTCATTATGGACTCTGTCAGGCAAAGCAAAAGTGAAGTGAGAGAAGAGAAATACTCTAATTATTGCAACGTCTACAGAAATCTATTATCTGTCTAAATTTCGACTGTCTAACTACCATGGTTCATAAGATACAGCCTTCAATAGATGGACATAGCCTTCCGTTTTTACCCTGCGCGTACGGAACCCTAAAAACAGGTAGGCATAGGCATGCCTCACTGGGCAATGGTTAAAATTATACGTAATAACGTGAATTAGCATTGTGGCTTGTGACTTTTAACTGTCCGTTTAATTTTGCATGACTTTGGACCGCGTTAGAAACCCCTTTGGTCATTGTAAAAAACTTACGCCATAGCCGTTTGAATTTTAAAGCGTTGGTTGTGTGTTGGCTTGCGAATGAAGTACTTTTTAATATTTTTATATCAATATTCCGTTTTTAATTACATTCTTTGTTGGAGGCCATGAATAAATAAATAAACGTAAATGAATAACTAGGTATACTTTTGTGTAATGATATTTAATCATAATATACAAACACGAAACAGAATCTACTTTACCTAAATCATGTTATTTCATTAAATAAATAGTTAAGTACATTTCCGCAAACTTACTAGACAAAGCTCTATTACGAAGTCAGTCATAATAAATGTGTTTCAATTGTGCCACTACTGCAAAATAAACAAAGGAGAGATTATTTAGTTACTCCATTGAAATAAGCGAGGAAGTTTAGTTCCGCTACTCGACGATAGATGGCGCTGTGCGTCAACGAGCAGCGCTCGTACCGAAATATTCTTGAGATTTTATTTACTCAAATAATGTTTAATAAAGGGTGTCAAATTAAATTGTAAGGACAATAAAGTATTGTTTAATAAAATCTCGTATTAAAGGCACACGCCCAACAATATTAACGGAATCCGTTTTAACGAAAATGTAATTTGAAAACAGCAATTTAATTTTGCTGGCATTTTTTGTATCCAAATTACAGAGCACGGCGTTTAAAAAATAGCGATGAATGCTTTTAATAGCTTACTAATTAAGTCGATGAAGTAACGTATCGTTATCAGAATCATAAATAACATGATTTAACACAAACATGAACGCTCAAGAGGAAATAATCAACATTCTACTCATCAAAGAAATACTCAAAGCCAAGAAAACTCATTGACATATTACCACGTATAGAATAGAGTTGAATCACGAATCCGAAAGGGCTAAACATGGATCAAACTAAAAATATCGACCTTTTAAACTCAATACAGAGGAAAATAAAAAAGAAATGCCTAAGGAGCAGAATCGTGCTCTAAAGTCACGTCTTCCTAATTCCGTTCGCCACGGTTTGCTTGAACCACTTTCTAAAAAATATCTTTAAATTTTTATCCCTGATTTTATTGAAAATCTCATTGGATATCGAATGGGCTACGTATTGAATCTTAATGTTATTTATCTGTTACATTTTCGAGGGATTTTATTGAGTTTTGAAGCCGTCTTGACGTTCGGAATTAGCAAGAGTAGAAAGAAAATTATGGGGTTTGAGAGAAGGAAATTATAGCACTTCAGTTTTGTGGATGGATTATTTATACTTGTGTGGGTTTTGATTATATTTTTTGCCAATCTTAATGAAATTTGCATACAGTCATTACCGAAGAATTTTACTGAGATCGTCAATAATGTGGAGGTGCGTTTAAAAGATTACTAGAAGCTTGAAGATGTTACTTCAAATGGTTATAAAGATAATCACTGATAGAAGTCATGTTATCTAATGTCTCCACATCGGAATCCTTCTAGAAGAGTTACTTAACCTAATTGACGGATTAGATTTCCGAATCTCCATATAAAATAGAATCGGATCGAATCATTACTGGTCTTATAAAAGATACTTTATAGCAGTAATTTGGGGTGTAACAGGATAAGAAACATCAAAAGTTATTGACTACTAAAACTAGCTGAATGCCCTTAATTTCCTGAGGACAACAAATTGAAGGATCTCCACCAATTTTTATGATAAATGCTCGTAATAACATTACAAGAATGGCGAAGGCGTGGATTATGCTTTTTGGGGTAAGATTGGGTATTTTTATATATACTATCACACTTCTTATGGCTACTCTTGAATATAGTTATAATGCTTTAGTATTATTTATTCTGTTAAAGATGTTTCTCGAAAAAGATATCGAGTTCGGTTATTTAATTTAATTTTAAATACTGCAATGTTGGCGACAAACTGACAAAGTGTTACGACGGAGTTTCATAATGATTTTCAACTTCAAGAGATTATTCAATTCCCTTCAAGAATATTCACGATAATCTAATAAAAGGTAAGGTTATGATAATTTTATTAAAACAATTTCATCAGACATCAATTAGTCGGGTCCGGATTTGTAGTCGATTTCCTCGATTAGGCCCATCCCTAGGGATCGGGCCGTTTCCACCTAAATTATATTAGATTATCTGTTTTCATCGATAATTGGAAATGAAATATTAATGTATGAGAATTGTTTACCTCACTAATGTGACTTAGAACTTTGTCAGATTATGTCATTATATTTTTTTATTTTAAACGTTCGAGATTTCTAAAAAAATACTTTAAATATGACACGCTTCGTGGACACTGAACACATTTTTATCGTTTTACTTTCATCACACTTTTTCCGTTTTCGTTTCGTTTTCAAGTCTAAAATGTGTCTAACTTTAACCATGTTTGAAACGGCTTTAAATCTCACGATATATTTCCTCTGGCTGTTTGCTAGTTGGTTTTAATAAAGTACGTACTAATTGACGCGGACGACTAGACACGGCCCGTAACGTCAAGTTAAGTGAATTTGTGGACGCCACACATACGGCTACGGATTGAGAATTTATAGCTATTTAATTTATCACCACTACCTATTAGTTTATGCGGGTGTTTCGTTACGGCTTTTAAAACATTTCAAAATTTTGAACGACTAAAATGTTTTCTAAATATAAACCGTATTTTCTACTTTTTTCTGACGCTCGTTAAATATGGTAAACTAAATTATTATCGCAATTAAAATCACTGGGGAATACAGTTAAGCTTTATAACTATAATTTTACCTAATTGAACGGAGTATTGTGTTAGAATTATTTATTACTGAGTTTATTACAGGACAGTCATAATTATTCAGAATGCAATTTAATAGAGGCAATACCAATAAATATTCCCGATAACGGCTACAATAAGCGAACTGTTCCAAGGAGGTTGTACTTACCTAAAACTACCAATATGAAACACAAACTAATGTATAAGATCATGAGGAATCTTTGGTAACTAATAAACTAATAATATCACACACAAGAACGGCAATCATCTACGCGACTGCCGAAATTTTATATCACAGTACACATCACTAGCTACACTGTATTGGCCGCACTGCGATCCCATCAGACCATCACAATATTACAAGCACACATTTTTTGTATACGGGAGTGCATTTGACTCCGCAACTTTTTTCCGTTCTTCCCAACTTAAAGTTTTGGTCATCGTACGCTATCGATGTCCGCACGATATTCAACACTTCCCATCACTAAAAATTGTACGTTGATTCACTTCGAATCGATTTAGAACACTTGTGAATTTGTTTAAATGTTTATTGTACGATATATTCGGGGGAGCGAGCGACGTGGGTCCGTGCTCGACGGCGGTCGGGACGCAACTGCGTGAAGTGAGGAAAGAATGCGCCGCGCATGGTTGCCACACCGTCCACGCTTCACTTGACTGCCGACCGAAATGAAGAGGCGCACTCGAACACCCAATTTACGATAATCCCGTGTATTTTGAAAGCGGTCGCTTAGTATAACCAGACGCAGAATCTTGCATTGTCAGTGTTGTCGGCCCCGATCTTGGCCGCTTGTTGCCAGGAATTCTTTATACGCTTTTGGAATATATGTGCTGTCTCGCTCGCACGAGCTTTCGAATGAAAAACAGGTAAACGCTTCGGGCCAACAACGGTGTGCATTGAGATTACGAAACATCACATTTTATATGATGGTGTTACAAAATTTAACGGATTTTAATATGCATGCAAATTGGACAAAGGTGCTATACATTTTAGACAAATTTGTGTTTTATTCAAACGTATGTAAATTAGTGAAGTTGTTTTAAATACTTTATATGAAATGTATAACAATAATTGGATGATTTAATTGCCTTGGTTTGCAATTCCTACTGGTTTTACGTACATATATATGTAGTATTTAACTTGGCGAGGATTTATTGCAACCTCGTCTAAGTGGGAGAGACCGTCGCTTCATGTTTGCATAACTTAAAGTAAATAGAAGATAACTTATCATATCTTTTTGCATCTGTGTTTGATGTAGACGCCATATTGGTGTGCTTTACAGGAAGTTACTCATACCTAGTAGCAAATATTTATGTAATCGTCAAAGATTTTAAAATTACATTTGGCTCTACATTATGTTGACTCTTGTTATTAAATTCATTTTCAAATCTCAACTGGTACTTTTACTAAATAGCCTGCCACAAATTTGCCTATGGCGTCTAACGTGGTAAAACGTATGATAGGTACAATTGGGGTCCTTGTCGGCACCTATTCTTTGACTCAGCGGTTTTTATTTTTATCGCAACTTGGATACATCTTTGCAAAGTATGGCTATAATTAGATAAATAGATATCTTGATAATTAAACCAAAATTCTGCTCAATTAATAAGGTTAGTAAGCGACTTTATAATAATAATAATATAATAATAATTTATTTACTAAAGAACACGAACAATTCACTTTGTCAGTAATGTGACTCTACCTTTCTACCTAGAGAATGAAAGAAAGAGAACTAAGTGGTTGCGGCCTATAAAATACAGTCTACCCCTATTTATCTATCTTTTCTAAGCTAGAAAACCTCATGGATTCCCACATGGTTTCTACTTAAAAAAAATGCGTCTGCAAAGTTCTTATTTCCAGCAACCGGCAGACCAATATATCTAAATAACATGACAGGTTTAAAACCAGTTCTTTTTACAGCAATTGTAAAGTTTCAAGAATTAGGACCTGTGGGATTACCAGCACTTCTCAAAGACTCTCTTCCACAACTTTTAGAGGTATTAAACCCAGGTCTTTAACTCCTGAACTTGAACTGAACTCTTTATGAGGCATAGTTCAGGAGTTAAAGAGCCTGGGTTTCTAGGTGGCCGCTTAGGTAGAGGCACTCATGCTAAAAGAGTTAAAAGAAAGCCAAAGAAACTCTAGCTAGCTTCAAAATAGCATGTAAAAGTGATGACGTCTATCGTATTTACAGAATAAATTATTTAATTTCAAAGCTAGGGGTCCTACCTTCATTTCTTAAAGTACAACTTGTTTTTATGCGTAGAGTAAAGTGAGACAAAACTACACGATGGATAGCAGTGTCTTTGTCCCACACGTGCCTCAGTCTTACATTAAAAAGAGAAGGTGGTATGTCCCCAGCTTATAACCTTAACGTATGATGATATTCATTATTTTGTATTCAGAAACAGGTCGAAACTTTGTAACGAGAGCCGAAGGTTTCTATTGTGCTCTACCCTTTATTATTTATTTAGTGTCCTGTGACTCAATCTTTGGACTATAACTGGTATGTTTCCATGGGGTTATTATACGGCTACAGCTTGTCTGTGGTTTAGGTATGTAAATGGAGTTTAAAATGGATTGAACTGAATTGTCTGTCTTTTTTTTGGATAAATAATATACTATTCATACTACACATAATAATACTAAGTATATGATGGATTGTAAAGGAGATTGTTGGATTAAATACAAAATTGAATTAAGTAGAGTAAAGAAAAATGTAAGAATTAAGTCCCTTAGTAAATCTTTTACTACTGTCTTTCTTGAGACAAAAAGGTATATTAGAAACCCATAAGCAATATTCCAAAGGGCAAATGTAGAGTAATGGTGTAAGGTAAAGACACCTCAAATATGATTCAGTGACGACTATCGTCAGAGTTCGCGTCATCGCGATATCTTACAAATAATTGTCTCGCACTAAATCACGTTGGAAAGATTAGAGTTTCGTAACTCTAGAACAAAACTTCCACGGCTATGTAGGGTTGGCAAACGATCAAATTCATTATAGATTCTCAACTATTTCATGGTAGTTTTAACATTGAAGAGCGCCAAAAATTTTAAAATTGTTTATTTTTCATTTGGTCGAATTTGTGTTGGAAATCAGGGAAATTTTGGAAATTGTACACAGCAAACTAGTGTACCTATCCTGATTCTTCAATTAGTGACCGAAAACATTTATCTAAGTTTCTAATTTATTTATCAGAAATACATACTTTAACAAGTGATAAACAGCATTGTGATAAAAACACTCTATTGTAACAATTGTAAGCGAATTGATATTTAATAATATTATAATCTTAATAACCCAATATGTACTATAATAATAAGTTTCGCCGAAGTGACATCAGTTTTTAAAGTAAACATTTTATATTTGTTATTTAAAAGGACTTACCCGCGATGTCTATAAGTTATATACAAGTACTTAGTCATTATACAATCTAGGTCGTTGTGGTTACTTATGCAAAACGCATCATCACTACAGGTATGAGGTTAATAGGTACTAAGCAGAAACTACAATAATTTCTCTTTATAACTGTGACAAACGACTCATTGTATTTGGTAAACAAGAGCCAAGGTAAAAAAAAAACTTAAAAATCCTTCAAGCTCATGTTTATCAGCTGTATGGCATGTCACACAATATTGTATTACCCCGGAATATACATAATGCTGTGAAAATGTATGCTCGATCGGAAAAGCCGTCGTTCTGACCAAAACTATAGAAAAATGAAGGTCATTCTGGTCCTGGTGAAGGTTTGAAAACCATTTCGAGGAACCTTTATACATAAATTGCGGTAATTGTGCTTATTTACCAACATAAAAATCATACAGCCATGAATATTCCTAATTGCATAATAAAAATTATAAACATGAAATGTAGAGTCAAATATTATTAAAAAACCGTTGCCAACCCTACACCTTGGCCGATTGTCGGTCGGACACAAACTATTTACCGGACTAACTCCTTTGAACTATTCAATTTGACGGCAGACAGTTGAGAGTTGAGAGTTTTTTGAGTATCCAAGCTTTTCTCCATGCTCTACAATGTCCTACTTATTGTAGCATCGGTTTCAACGAGTTTTGCAGAACTAAACGTACGAACAATGCATTCAACGAAATACTTTGACTAATATAAAGTCAGTACAAGCTTTTATTGAAATGAAACTATTTTTGAACTTTCATCGCGTTTTGGGTTTCAGTTACCGACGTTCTGGACGCTTTTAAATTGTCATGGTAACTGTAGAGTGTTTTTTGTAAGTCTGATTTATTTTTTGTACTGTAATGTTTTGCTATTCGGATTTATCTGGAGACTGGTCACTAGTATATTATACAGTGTGTACTGGTTCTCCACACTAAATATCGAATAAAATTCTATACATACTAGCTGTTGCCCGCGACTTCGTTCCCGTGGGTAGAAGATATAAGTTATGATTTATACCTGCCCTGTTTTTCACATTTTTCATCGTACCTATCTTCGCTCCTATTAGTCGCAACGTGATGGTTTATAGCCTAAAGCCTTCCTCGATGAATGGTCTATTCAACACAAAAAGAATTTTTCAATTTGGACCAGTAGTTCCTGAGATTAGCGCGTTCAAACAAACAAACAAACAAACTCTCCAGCTTTATATATTAGTATAGAAGTATAGATTATACACCAAGACCAATACAAACGCCAATGAAAAAAGAAAGAGACAAGAGCCTAATATTTATTTATTACCATCAATTTGTTACGTTACACTAATAGACAAATGCCATTTTCAACATTTTAATTACTTGTCATCCTTACCATTTACCCTGCTATATCTTTCATTCAAAGCCAAATCCATAAATTGTTAGAAAAAAAAACTACACAAGTTTACTAAACATTTGCAAGCAGTTTCAGTTCCAATCAAGTCACCATTACGCATACACGTAATTCCAAAGCTTACGTTATCACCATGCATATGCATAGCCGATGTATTATTCAACACCCCTAATGGGTACTCCTATCGTATGATCAAGTAAAACAATAAAGCATTATAAACTGAACATGATAAAACAGGTTATATACTTGGTAGAGTCATTGTAGTAAAAAGAGATAGAGTTATCTAAATACATATGTATATTTCTCTCTGTTGTATAATCAATCATGCATATAATCAAGCTGCACTAAATCTAAAAACAAATCTTTGGATATTTTTTATTCATTTGCAAGAAAGAGACGGCACTATTGATTTGTAGAGCACTATCCCTTTCTTACAGCCGTGACAACACTTAGCTAATTGCCGTTTTAAAATGTGTATTTGTCTCTACATTCCGCTTGATAATGACAAAGACAACGCAAAAAGGAGAGTTTTTATTATCGTCTCTTTTGAATACGTTTAAGTTTAAACGTTACAATGCGGCTTCGTTCAACAGTCGGTCACAGCACGACAGTTAAAAAAACAACCTAAAGAATGACTGTCGAACTAACCACGACTCTGTCAACATGTACGGCGCAGATAATTTTGTCCTACCTAACAGGAGTTTTCGAAACTATTATCTGATACATCTAAAACCACCCCCAACGGCGAAAAAACAAGAATAATGAACCCCGGGTACCGACCTTAATCATTATCGTTTCGACCAATTTTTGGAAACAAAAAATCTACCTTCGTTATAATTATCTCCCAAATTATACACCGTTGTCCCATAGCTATAAGGTTCAATTTAGCGTGGCTTATTTTAGAAAGTAATGTGATATCGTAGTGTGAACTTAAAACGTTGAAGTGGTAACCGATAGTTTTGACAAAAATTCGGAAGATACAGCCTTTAGGTAATTTATTTTGTTCCTTTAGATTTCGATGGGAAAGGAGAGCTTATCAATAAGATAGGTTTTTACGTCTAAAATGTATTTAACATAAGATAAATAGTAAGTTCAAGAGAATGAAGGGTTTAGGAACATTTATCAAGAGCCAAAACTTTGCCAAAGTAGAGCAAAAAGAGAAAATACTAACAATGTTTTTTGGATCAACAAGAACGTATACCCTACTTCAAATAAAAACTACTGGCCCAATCTGGAAGAAATTTGATTTTCAACTGCTATTTCACTTCAAATTAAAAAAAAAAACAAGAAAATCAGTGCATCCAGTCGAAAGGTCTAAGGTAACAAACATAAAAAGTCAGACGAATTGAGAATCCTTATTTTACGTACTGAAAGGTTTTTACAGCTTTTAGTTATAACTACTTTGAGATAAATGGAAGCGAAAACTAAAAGTCAAAAACTTGACACTACTGATTTAAACGAATAACATTTCATTTAACATCACACCATTTCCCCTAGCATGCGTAACTAACACATCCTCGCCACAAGCCCTGCCCACCCCACAAGCGCATAACCGTAACATATTAAAGCAATAAATCAGGATTTGGGCAACATCGTATATCCCAACAAATTAATGTTTTGACCCTCCAATCGAAGGCTCAAATCTAAAAAAATACCGTTTAAAGAAAGTTTTATTTTGAACTTGATGGACAGTATCCCTCCCAATCTTGGATACGAGATGAATTTCCAATTGAAATACATACATATTCGAGGTACATTCTCGTTCGGCAAAACCTGAGATTTAGGGGCCCTTAAATACATTATACATTCAGGTCGACTTTTGACGTTGATAAATTTGTCATATCGAGTTACGCCGAGATATGACTCACAATTAGGGTCGAGGTACATTTCACACTTCAAGCTTCTAAAAACATCAGTTCGTTGCTTTAAAAATCACCTTTTTTTCGTAGGTACATTGTTTTTTTCTGCCTGAATGATTCCAAACTCAAAAAATTAAGCATGTCTAAAATTTATTAAAAAGCAGCTAAGAAACAATTTTTGAACAAAGCATGAACCTTTCGTAGATAATTTTATTAAACTTTATTGCTTTGAGACAAAGTCGTAGGCAACTTCTATTTTACATAATATTTATTTTCTAAATGCTTTAATTTTCTAACACGAAATAGAGCCTAAAAAACTGCTTGCACAGTAGGTCTGTGGGCTTGAACTGGTAAAACTGATTGCAAATTTCAAAATTGGGTTGAAGGAGTGATTGACAGACACACTCCAAAAGAAAATCTACTTGGTGGAATGGCAGCCAATTTCAGGATGGCTTGAATGAAAAGGCTCCAAACAAATCTGAATGCAGATCGCTTCACAGTATCGACATGAGTCATCATCATTTAACCGGATATTTAGAATAATTATACCTGTCCCTAATCTTATACCCTACTCCTGCGAAACTGCTAGCCCGATTTTTATGAAATTTTGTATACATATTAAGTAGCTCTGAAGTGATAGGTATTGTCCGACCCTACTTTTTAAATTAATATGTAGAATTTTCTTCACCAGCAGACCTATAAATTGCATAGCATTTGTGTGATCCACGAATGCTTGTTCTGAGTCTGAGTGTCTTTGTGCATGTGATTTGAATCCACCCCCCACGATACAAAGATTAAATTCGTTAGTGCAGGGCTCATATATAAAAAAAAACAGTCAGGTCCAAGTCAATACAGATAGAGAAACCAAGTAAATGCGAATGACATCAAGCATATGCTTCGTTAGACTTGAAATTTCAAAACTATGCGAACTAACGCTGATAATGAGGACTGCCTAACTACTAACTAGTCTGATTGAGTTCGCTTAACGTTAAATACTGAATTTAAGCCGCATCGAATTAGATTTGAATACTGATTTCTAACTATGTTTAAAACTAGACGTACTGTGAAATGAATCTGACTTTAGATGGACATATATTGGGCAGTGAAAATAAAAATGTAGGTGGAAATAAACTAAATATTATTTTTTGGTCTTTTGTTTAATCCGTTATTTAAACACTAATTGTAGCCAGCCGTTTCGTACTCTACCAATCGAAAATGATCCCAAGAGACAATCAAATTTCAATAGAAACTATCCTTCATGTTGATCTAGGTTATAAACTTAAGTGTACCGAATTTTGTCCGAACTCCTTCAGTGGTTTTTGCGTCAAAGGGTAACAAACATCCATCCATGCTTACTAACTTTATAACATTACTTGTATTATGTAGTCGCGATATGTCTGACAAAACAAAAATTATTTCAAACAGGAAATACACTGACTTCTACTGACAAAATCATTAGCCTATACCATCTTTCCGCCACTCAAAATTGTATCCAAAATAAAAACCGACATCTGCTTCCATTTAATTATAACCCTTCCAGGCTCTTTTAAGCTCTCTCTACGAAACCCGAAGCCAGAAACTTTTTAAACGAATTTTCCCCAAATTGATGTTACATACCTACCCAAAGTACCCAATAATTAGGGACAATCTATGAAATTAACTAATTATGAAAATTCTCTTTCGCTAACTATGTTAGGTTTACGCAACCTATTCTGTCTGTTAATAGAAGCTCTATGATAAATTCCACGTGTTTTGGTGCATGGGTATCTCATTAACAAAGATTGCATTGGTATGATATTTCTGACTGTGTAATTTTATTGTAAATAAATTTTGAGTAGGAATGTAATTAGATTTATGACAATTATGTTAGATGTTCGATAAAAACCATACTTGAGAATTGCGTCTCTCCATGGATAACATTTTGATAAAGTATTGTAATGTTTTACCCTTTTTAGCCTACAGCTATGCTATGTTAATCATAGCTAATCCTATGTTAATTATTCTATCCAAATAAACCTCGTTAGAGTTGAAGTTAGTCAAAATAGTCTTCATTTTGAACTCAAACACGTGCTTTTAAACGACAAATATCAAAAGGAACCCATCAACAAATTCTCCTAAAAATTTCATGGACCTTCAAATAGATCCAAACGAAACGCTACATCACAATGCATCCCATATTTTTTTCTCTCTTTTTTGCTCATCAAACGGGTCGTCGAACGTTAGAGCGGGATGGAGCATAACAATAGCAGGTAACAGGAGACTTGGGCCATCGGACTAATTGAATATTAAGACTGTTATATTTCTGGTGCATAAAATTGTAATTCGCTTCGGTATATTGCAATGGTTCAAACTTACTGACAAACTTCCATTTTACTTCGTCATTGAATTTATATTTTTGGTGTTACGCTCTGTTTACGTATTATTATGATCTTGATAAATGTGGATGTTTTTTTTTGTTTTGTCTCTTCCTATGACTTTAATTCGTTTTCGATTTTCTTAGACTTCTTTATTTTCATGAGATTTGCTTGGATTTTGACTCTATAAAACTCTACCTACTATAACAGTCATTAGGTATATTTTTGTGGAGGCCTACCGTGTATTAACTAACACTATCTTCTTTTTAAAGATTTTTTCAACAGTTCTCATACACAACCGTTAAAAAACCCTCAAATGTCGTACCGATCTCGTTGGGGGGTCTTTCGGACCAAACAGATTTAATTAATCGACGGATCTCAACAAGAATCCAATGTTTACTTAAACGAAAAAAAAACTACGGTAACTAACCAAGTAGGTCGCATTCGATATTCCCACGAATAATTAATTTATAAACACGATCTTTAAACAAGAAGTGGAGATGAGTTGATTTGTTCCGAATCAAAATATTTACTGATATAATATGTAGTGATTTTCGTTCTCATGTATGTCCCCGTATCGCCCGAGGCAGACAGAGGCAGGACATGCGACTGTACCAGAACAATAGCATTGTCATTGGAAACCTGTTATGGATAGAATTTCTAGTGGACATGGCTAATTGTGGTTTTCCGTTATGTCTATCGATCGTACTTTATAACATGGTTTGTCAGTCTCTAGTTAAAATTATAAATAGCCGTTTTGTGCATGTTGTAAGTATTCGATGGCTCAAAAGCTAGGTAAAGAGCTCCTATATATATATATCGGTTAGTTGCGCATTTTGACCATAGTTTATTTTTTATGTCCCTAATCCGGTAGGTGGCCAAAAATAAACATTTTGTTGGTTCCCAAAGACCCAAAGATGCAGTACGGGTGACTTTGGTCTCTTGTCAAAATATTTGTATAAATACTCACAACTTAAATGATGTTGTATGGATGAAATTTTAGAACTAAATGGTGACCAAGACTTGAGCGGCAATATCCCGGTAGGTCGAGGATGAGATGGGCAGACTATATAAAAAATAGCAGGAATATAATTGCTGTAAAGGGTAGGACACAGAAGAAAATAGTATGAACAATGGAGACCTATAGCCCAGCAGTGGGCTCAAGATCAAGATACTCTTATAATATATCCTACTTTAACATTTCTGTAGTATTTAACCAAAACAGACTCAAAAAACATGATAATATTATTGTTTTTACGTAAAACCTTAACCGTCTCAGCGAAAACGATTTACCTCAACCCATTTAGTTAACCCGACAATAAATTCGTTTCACTTAAACCCTGGATTATGTTAAAAGGAAATATAATAATCTATTTTTTTTTTCGTTTACAACGTAAATCATAATAAAATTTATGTAATAAGATGTGTTTTGTAAACGAAGATTAATGGTAGTACGGTTTTGTATAATAATTGTATTTTTTATAATAGAACTTACTTTTATTCGCGGATATGCCCGTTTCGGTTTTAGTTATCGGGAGAACAGTAGCCTGTGTAAATTTTTAAATCAAAATTATTTTCTTGTTACATATTTCAAATTAATATTTTTCTTACAGTGGTCAATAATTGAAGAAATAACAAAGATATATTTCCGTTAAAATTTTCGTATTAATATTTTGAAAGCAAAAGTTTCTGGCTGTCTATATGGTACGCTTTCACGGTTATACCGCTCGGCAAATTTTGATGAAAAAGTTCAAAATAAGGCCTACTGACCACGTAAACATCACGTCATGCGCACGAGTTCATCAATAGCATGTATTTCACAGATACAAACAAAATTCTGCCCATGGAGCGGCAACATAGCATGGGGCGCAAGAAGAGGCAGGCGCGGCGTTGCCGCTCCGTGCAGTTTATGAGGACAATAAGTCTACTAGATACAAAATTTTATCAAAATCGGCTAAGCAGTTTAGCCGTGGTAGGGTAAAGCAAAATTAACGCCGTCTGCATATGGCTTTTTATTTTAATATTTAGTAAGAATATGTGAACTCTATTGCCTTTTCAAATTATGAGCAAATTAATAAGATATAATATAATTATTTCTTCAATTATTTTACTATAGTTAAAATATACATTTAACATACTCAAGCAAAAACTAAATTTTCTTAAAACTAATTAAAATTTTACTCTTTAATAAACTCAATTACTGAACTTGAAACACTACTAATTGAATTAATAACAAAAATCATTTTAGAACAGGCTTTTACTAGCAACAAAATAATTGCCCGATGGTCAAGCAACAGTCTTCCAACTAAAACAAAATGATTCTGATTTGAATTACGAATCTGTCTATTTAAGACAAAGTATTTTACACGTCCCACAGCTGGGCACAGGCCTCGTCCATTTGATCACCACGCTAGATCACTGTGGGTTTGCGATTTCAGATTAAATGTTTGACGATTTTTACCATGTTTTCCTTCACCGTTTGCCAGTTGTGTCTTCGATTAATTAAGAGAGCACATACATATAATTTAAAAAAAAAACGCATGCGTACTTTGAAATCGAAACTGCACTTCGCATAAAAAAAACACCCTAAAATGCTTGAGAGAATTCAAAACATTTACTACGAAACTACAAACAAGAATTTCATTAATTTTATTGAATAATTAAGTATAATTTACATCAAGTAATAAAAGCGACAATGTTATCGAAAGCTATAAAAACTTGTATTTTGTAACTAAGTGGGTCACTTAATCTGGGTTTACGAATAGTAAAAAATACTCTTAATTATATTAAAGATTTTACTCAGCTGTGTCAATGAAATTTTATAAAAAGTCGCGGCCATTTTTTGCTTTGTACAGAATCGATTGCGGTTAGAATTAGTTACGTAGTTTCAAGATCGTTTTTTTTTGTATACAATTTTTTGAAGTAAGAGTTATTGAGTTGTGTAAGGGAGATGACGTTAATAATGTAGTGTGCTGTCTCTTTTTAATAACGGCAACATTCAAATATATCATGGTACTGTGTGGAGTTTTATCGTAAACAATTGTTTTAGTAAGATGCCTAAAACTGACCTGTTTCTTGCTCTGTATTTCTCTTTGCATTATTATATGAATAACGACTCTATCTTTAATTTATAAAGTGTAAATTGCAATACAGTTTATTTTTTCTACACCAATAAAAATTCAAGCTTAATTGCATTAAAATGAAACATAAAACAAATGAATAAAATAATCGTGAATCTTGTTCGTTCGTTAGTGGTTTTCTATAAATGGTTTATGGATTAAAAAATGTATGAAATTCTAGAATGTCGGTCAACGCCTACGTTATTCAATTTAACATGTAATCGGGTGAACTTAGGAATTTACACCTAACATGTGTCAAGTGCCGTGGACCCTGAGAGTTATTTGTTTGGGTCCTACGGTTAGGCTTGTTACTGGGAATCCAATATTTTTAGGGTTATTCGAAAATATGTTTAATAAAAAAGAATATAAAGTGTTGTTTTCAACTTTACCTTGTACAAGTAATAAAATAAGTTTTATTTAGTTTACTCAAATGTCTATCAGCTAAAATAAGTTATTTTTATGTTGATCCTGATTACTCAATCAGAATACAAGTAGACATCAATTTAACGTTTTCTACATTATCAAGGCAACCATTTGTAAGTATTTTCATTGCCAATGTAATAATACAATTACTTGAACTCCTCATCTTGATAAAAAAGTATAAAAACAAGGTAAAATACAGCCACTCAGGGCTACCAAGAAAAGAAAATTACTTTTTATTTATTATAACGACGACTTGAGGGCTTAATATACCTCGTCGTAGGAACAGGTTCTTTTAAAAAAACGGTGTGAACTCAAATATAGTCACAAATGTACGTAGGAAAATATGAAGTCACTTTTAGTAACTCAACATTAAGAAATTGAAGCTGACTTGAAAAAAGCTTTATGGCAACATTTTTTCTTGATACAAAAACGACCACCTCAAACTTCTTGAGCATAGAATGTTATAAAAAAGTATGTTAACCCTAAAATCGCGATCGCAATTTGCTGGCAACATGGCGTGTTCAGTAATACACGCGACGCGGCATCTGCGGGCCTAAGGCCATCTTTTAAAGTAACATTGTGGCTGGGGGAGCAGGATGGCGTGCTACACAATGTAGAGCGCTATCCCTCTCACACATCGGCAGGAGTCTTGCATTAAGAGGTGGTGGTACGCCATCTGGCTTTACGTGCACCTGCGCCTGCGCAGCGCCAGTGTTCGGATTAAAAAAACATTAGCCGTGTTGGGCGCAATGACTCCAAAAAAATTGGTGTTAAATTTGATTTTTGATTGGTTTCTGTATCAAAATTAGGTTCGAAAATTGTGGTTATAAATCACTTTTGCTTGTTTAAATAAGTTAAAATAAAAGGACAACCTTGCTTGCTGGCAATGACTTATTTTTGAATGTTGAAGAGAAATTATTCTTATTTATTTCTAAAAATAAAACTCACTTGAAAGGAATATGGTAAGCAAAAACACGTTTATATTATTTATCACATCTATTTAATTCAAGATAAGATAAAAACTTAAAGTCTGGCCGCAAAAACCTTATAAATTACTCTTTCTATATTCAAATACAAAAGAAAAAATAAAATGAAAAACTAAAGACAATTCTTTACAAAGAAATAAGTTTGTCTCTACATATTCCTTTGCGTAAAATCTATAATTACGGGTACAATTCAAAAGGCCTGTTTCCATAGACTTTTAGATTTATTATCAAAAGGTTTTTTACCCGGAAAAGTGAGTTTGACAGGGGAATGCGGAAACGACGTTTTGATAAGGCTTTTTCACGATTTTCTCTAAAACAATTTCTTTAAGGGAAATTATATTGTGCTCGTGTCGTGAAAAAAGCGGTTTTCTCGCATGTTAGGCCCTTTGTCCTATAATAATAGGCAGGTCATGTATCTAATTAAACGTAGAGAAGTTTGTAAAAAAAATAGGCTGTTTTTTAGTTTTTATTATTTACTACTAGGGGATAAAAACAAGGCTCCTCTTCTGTCCGTCTGTCACCAGGTGCATCTCGTGAACGGGTATGAAAATGAGTTTCTGTTGCCGTTGTAAAAACAAAGTAGGTAATGTAAATGAAAATTGGGGAAAGCAATGATTGATACGAACATGCATTTAATGGATGGCCTTTTTCATTGCAAAATACTTGTCTTTGGCCTATGTTTGGAACCGTCAGTATAACAACCAGATTTACCTATTCTACCAGTTTATTTTAAGTAATTTTTAGCTGTCCACCTACCAGCGTCTGTGCTATAACAAATTAGGAGAATAAATTTAGTAAAAGCCTCAAATTAGGCTCCTCAGGCCTCTCACAGATAATGAACGAATATTGATCACCGAGCTTATTTCCTGCCTGTTGGAATTTCACACAATTACGCTGGAGTTTCATCAAGATGGTTTTCACTACTTTTAGGTCATTTTCGACACAGAATTATCACATTATTTATTTTGAAACAGAAGTACGCGATAAATAATATGCGCCACGGTGAAAAATATCGGGATTGTCCTACTAGTTTCGTGGATGGGTAGACCCAGGGGTTAATAGGTAATGATTTGAATACTTGATATATGCCATTTTTTTCTGACTCAGTCGCATCATGATCCTGATATCATAGAGCATAGACCAAACGATGAGAACAGAATCCTACTACTGAAAAACGCTGTTTGTCCACTTTTCCGTCGGTCGTCTGTCCATCCGTCCGTCATAGAATCAGCCAAACGATTGCATTGGAAAAGTGCTTCGTGAAGTTTCAAAAACAACAGCAGTTTTAACACTGGACACTGAAGATTATAAGAAAAAAGGCAAAAAAATATTGTCTTGACATGCTTAAAGAAACATTATTGCAAAAAATAACAATGCAAGCATATGGAGTCTAGGCCTTATGTTCAGTTTTTTTTTTGAGGCTAATTATATGTTGAAAAAAGCCTCATTGCGTGTATACATGATGTAGACCGCAAACCATGCATTTAAGGGTTAAGAGTGCCGAAGTATTAAAAAATATTATAGTTATTACCTTGTATTATGGGAGTCTGTATTCTTATAAGTTTTCGATATCTATACTTATATAATATATAAAGCTGAAGAGTTTGTTTGTTTGTTTGAACGCGCTAATCTCAGGAACTACTGGTTCAAAATGTTTTTTTTTGTGTTTAATAGACCATTACTCGAGGAAGGTTTTAGGCTCTATACCATCACGCTGCGACTAATAGGAGCGAAGATACAATGGAAAATGTGGAAAAAACAGGGAAAATTATTAATTCGAGGGTTTCCGTTCAAAAATTCTTAACTTATGTCTTCTAACCACGCGGACGAAGTCGCGGGCAACAGCTAGTGAGTGATATATGTATTTTTAATTTGTTTTACTCTAGACAGTTTTCTTGGAATCAATTAAATTCATACTCAGAATTAGGTTTTTAAGTTACTAAGTTAATAATAAATTGACGTAATGACAATATATATTATATCATTCTTACAGTAATTCGTTGAACTATTGTTTTATTTCAATTTTATTTGTAATAGTATTTCTTTGAGAGGTTGCAGTAAGTCGTTTAGTAGACTCACTAGATGTTGCACGCGACTTTGTCCGCGTGGATTTAGATATAAGTTAGGAATTTATAAAATCGTATTCATAGTTTTACAGTGTACGTGTCTCCTTCCCGTATTTGTAACATGTTACTGCTATTAATCGCAGCATGACAGCATATATCCTACAGGCTCTCTCAATAAATGGGCTATCTTACACTGACAATTTTTTCAAATCGGACCTTTAGTTCCTGAGATAAACGCGTTCAAACAAAAAAGCAAACTCATCAGCTGAATAAGTATAGATTTAAGTGAAACGTCAGCGTTAGAGCTAACAGGAATGTTTCTGATCCTAGTACTTAGTATAAAACAGTTCTAGTCGTAATAAAAGGTATATTACAAAAACTAAATCACACAGAATCGTTCAATTACATTGGAAAGTCTGTTAAAAACCGTCGAGAGAACAGGTGTGGGTCGAAATCCAACCATTACCCCGGTCTGGATTGCACCAATGATTAATAGTTTGAACAACCGGGAAACCCGGGATAAGTGGAGAAAAATACTTTGAATAATCTGCCATAAATCTTGGATTATGATATCTTTAATTTTATTGCGTCTAGGTGGATATTGTGCGGTTTTTGTGTAGTTTGTCTGTATTCGCTTGTTGTTTTCTTGGCTAGAATTTATTCTAGTTTCGTTTTAGGTATGTTTGAATAATTTAGTGTCAAGTTAGGCTAAATACTTTTTTTTATTTTTATGTATATCGGCCACCAAGGCGTTAAGTAAGTACTAACATAATCGAATCTTATTGATGTACTAGCTGTCCCGGCGAACAACGTACCGCCTAACAGTCGATGATCACAGTGGAGACAAAATATTAAGGGTGGACCCTTATCACTTAGGGTTATGAAAAATAAATAGTAGTCGATTCTCAGAATAAGCCTATAAAAATTGGTAAAAATCGGTTAAGCCGTTTGGGAGGAGTACGGTAACTAACATCGTGACACGGGAATTTTATATAGAAGACTTTAGAGTAATACTTTGTTTTTTAAAACTTGAAATCCGAATGACAGCATTACTTCTCAACAACACCCTTTAACAAACGATTTTCACGATAAACCATCTGATGTACCTATAACCCGTATTACCAAGGTAATTAAGCTTAAAATTCAAGTCTCGTGAATAAATGCCTAAGTAACTAAGGTAAGGATCAGATCTGTTTATATTCTCGTCGTTTCATTAACCACAGACGGCTATCGCGTTTGCACAGCCGCACTGATTTACGATTCGGCGACAGAATCGCTTAGTCATGCGACAAAAAATCGCACCCCGTCGTAGTATTGAGTAAAAGATGTATAATATCATTGACGGTGTAATATTCTGTTGTTTATATAGGATTTTTTATAGGGTGTTGTGTTTTGTTGCCGAAGGTGGTCTGGTTTAGATAAATGTGTGTGAGTTGCTTAACTAGGCTGTCTGCATTTTGGGGTTGAGTGATTTAAATTTTATGATTTTTGAAACATTCTGTTCGTTTTAATTATTTATAATTATTTTAAATTGCTAATTTCTGTAACTGTTCTTTTCTATTTTTCTCTGAGTTAGGGTTGAAATATAATTACAATGAGCTATTAATTATAAGCACTCCACATTAGATTCTTTATAATACATTACCGCTAACATCGAAGGCCTTTATTACCAAAGCAATAAAGGTGATTTTCGTATACAATTAAAACAAAGCTCCAAGTAGAAATTAAAGTAAGTTCTCGAAAGTTTTTCTCAGATTTATATTGTTGAAAGGCAAAAACGTATCTGTATAAATATTAAAAGTTCTTCCTTCTATACGGATTCTCTTAAAACTTTAGAACAAGCACTGATAACTTTAACTTAGAATGTTCAGATTACTTTAAAACAAGGTTTCTGCCCGATACAGTTACTTTACTTGAATAATAATCTTTAAAAGAACTAAGGTCTTTTCCTGTTTTTCTTTTTTTTTAAGAATTATGTATAGGTATGGAAATTGATTATTGTTATGAAAATAAATACTTAGGATTATTCCTCGAATTTAAAATAATATGATGATTCATTAGATCATGCTCCGAAGCCAAGTGGTGACAGACGAATGGACAGACAACAGTTTGAGTAACAGCTGTTTTAACCCTTTCAAAATTACCATTAGAAAAAAAAACTCAATTTCAATGTTCAGCAAATTATTTGCTTTCTTTTTAAATTAAAGCACTCATTTTTACATCAAAATCTATAAACCCTTCATACTCTGCCCAGCATTTTAGTGTTATGATACACAGGCACACTGGCAAACATAATACAAATAAATCCACAACGAAGTGCGCTGTTGGTTAACCCTGCTAGATCTGACGGCGTAATTGAGAGTTTAAAATTGTCCGCCATTTAAAACTGGGGTTTTATTGCTTGCCCCAATTTTTGGCGTTGACGAATGCGTTGTGGATTGCTGGACCCATCTTTGTTAGTGATGGGGATATGTTGTTATTTTCGGCGTGTTTGATTGGTTCTTTTTTCGCAGTAGTTTTTTGTGGGTTGAGTTTTTTTTTTTAAGTTGGGTGCTTATTCAGTTGTCACTACGGTATGTTGTTTTTTTTATCATACACAGGATTCGTTTCAGACATAGTTGAGTCATATTGAACACGAAACATAGCATCTAATGGTATGGGAAATCTTAGGCAATGATTATAATCAAGTAGTTATCGGTATATGACGAAGTTTTTTCTAAAATACAAACAGTGAAATGATATGTATGCATGGTAAGTCTAAAACTTCGTAAGTAAACGGTAAAACAAAATCAACCTTCTAAATTCGCTCTTAAAAGTATAAGATTAATAATTTAATCGCAAGGTCATGTCAGTTCAAACGACCCCTAATCAATAAGGCTCACGTGGGCACATCGGGCAAACGTTTACGGCCATAAATGATGATGGCCTTAATTACCTTACTTTGTGTGCCAGCAACACGTTTTAACTTCACCAAAATTGGGTCAAAGCTATGAAAATCATGTTTGTTATAACAACGGCCTGTATATAAGGCCTCATGTAGGAAAAGAAATGAGCGTTGATCAGTCAAAGCGCTTGCTTGATCGTTGCTTGTGACATTGATTGGTTGTTTAACTTAAACGTTGGAATTCGTCATTTTAAAATTGCCGGATAAAATTGAATTACTGTTTTGTTATGGGGGGGTCCTCGTGGACACCAAAGCATAAATATTCCTAAAGTTTTGCGAATTAAGGACATGCGAGTACTGATATAATAGTTAAGAACCGGTGAATTAACTCAATTCAGATACCGAATGTCCGGTTAGTTTAGCACTATGTCAAAAATAATCCGTTGAAATACAATTTAATTTTTGTACTGTATATTGTAATTTTTTAAATTAAATTTAAATTCCATTACTTTACTTATATTTTCCATTACCTACTTACATTCTTTAGTGGCCCATTCCTTCTTAAGCCGCAGATCACCGTAGTGAACAGTCGATACAAAGTAGTGCTTTTGGACTGGGTCATTCCGAAATATCCAGATAAAAACTAGGCCACAAAAGGAACTATTATTGCACCTATAGTGCTTCTATGCGGATAGAACTGCTGGATTCACCTTAATATCCGATTGAAAGCAAACAATCCTTGCATTTCATTTCATTCATACCGATCCGATGGCTATAGGGTTGTCACAATTAACTTTTAGATTTTCTTTTTCGTCGATATCCGACTCCTGCGACGAAATCATTAGTTCTCGCTGAGGAAAAAACAGCAATGTATGGAAGTGTATCTAAAGATTTGTTTGTGTATGATCATTTAAACGACTATTTCATTTGATAACACTAAGTTTTTAATGAAAATTTCTCAAAGAGACGAGAGAAATAGAGGTGTGAACAAAAACATAAATAAATATATTTTTGCATATTTTCGCCCTGCCAACCCTAAACCCGATACATTGCAACGAAATGAACGAATGACCGGCTTTGTGCCAAGTATTTTTAAATTCCTTCACATTCGGAAACTCTTACAATTTGAGTTCATTATGAAACAGTTTCAACCCATTCATTTAAAATGATATTGAATAATTATTAATTCAAAATTTTTCATTTTTATACAAAAGAAACTGTCAGTTTTTATAAAATTTATTTGATATATAAAAGATCTTTACCTACATGGGAAGTTGGGGATTACATTTTCACAGGGGTTTATTTAAAACGTACTATAATACTAAGCAGAGGCATATTAATATGTTTCGTGTCATGCATGCTTTCTACGAAACAAACGAAAATAGAATAATTTATAATTAGACTACTTCAAAACAATTCGCAACGCTAATCCATCGCGCGACAATAATAAATTAGACTCGACGTAACATTCCCATTGCGTTTGGAAAACCAGATTAAAGTGCATTGTTTAGTAAAACTTGCATTTAAAATACCGACATATGGCCAAAACAAAGTACGGATACTGGGGTAAATCGGTTGAAACAGCGTTTGTTATTTCAACCCACGAATAGCGAGGGGTTGAAATCCATTAATGATTTGCTGATTTTATTGTTTTGCGAATGTCATTGCGGGGCAATCAATCAATTGTTAATGATGAAAGCCACAAGTCTCTATCAATATATTTTATGTAATATAGACGTTTTTAAAGGGTCGTATTGTTTGGTAAAATGTTAAGAGGTTGAGTTGAGTGGGTCGCGGATTGGAAACGGGTGGGTGCGCGCTTGTACCGAGTAGTCGTCGTTGAAATGGAATTCATTATTTTTTTTGTCATTCCATTATGGTAGGTATGGGAGTGGCCTTTGACCCGCACGATAATTTAGTGTTTTTTTACTTCAGCTAGTCTTTCTACTTGATTTAGTTATTTTTTTGAGCCTCTTGTTTTTATTTCTGGTTTTTAGTTAAAGACTTCGATCAAACTATATTTTTGTATTTTTTTTTCTTATCTTTTAATTAGTGTCAATATCTCAAAATATACTATTATGTATATTATGTAATCTACCTTTTTTCATTTAAACAGCTTTCTAAATCATTTATATTATACCAGTATTAAAAGGTCTTTTATACCCTAAAGCCGAGATTTCGAGATTTCTTTTGATGAAGGGTTAAATAAATATTACGATAGGCTAAAGTGGATTACAGTTAGACATTAGATATTTTATCTGGGTCGGTATCTTTGATAAATAATAATAATCTTGTTAAAGGATTATTTTTTATATAAAACCTATTTCTGCGAGTAATCAAAAGATTTTGTTTTTTTTTTACAAAATACAATATGACATGATGTGACATATAATTCTGGTTTGAAGAGTGATGTGTATTTATAACTTAGTAGAAATTTAATCCAAAGACAAAAATTATAATCTTAAAATCAATATAATCTTAAAATTAAACATACCTTTAACTCCTTTATTGGAAGACATGAAAAATATAAATAACATTTATTTTTGATCTACATATCTTAATTGATAAATACCTCGCAAGCCTTAGTCAAATATTCTAGTCATATTTACAACAATACGCAAATTAAACCAACAAGCAAAAAAAAATACTAAAATACAACACACACAACCAAGAAATTAAATCGTAAAACTCCTCAACTAATCGAAACCTTCAAACGCACAAGAAGAATGACAAGTCCACTGACAAAAGCACGAAAAGTTAAATTCTGTACAACTAATTATAAAATACTCTTAAATAAAATTAGGCACGCATATTTCTTAAGGCATTTCCTTCACCACTGGTAAGAAGCTGCCCCTTAACAATTTTCATCAAAGCCCCGAAAACTCCTTAAGAGGAAATAGCTAAAGATAGTCCTTAGCTATTACTGAGCAAAGTTCAAATTTTCCCGAACTACCCCCTATCACGGGACACTTGGTTATTTAACCTGGATGCTTCCTTTGAATCAAGGAGAGGAGAGTTACTGGCGCGTCTACTGAACTTGATTAAATATGCTTACTAAATCTAGTTATTTATTCTATTAATTCTAGTACCGTATCTTTTTAAGTGAATTTTTAATACTTATTATTGTTGTCCACTATATTTGTACGTCTCACCATAGACAGAACATAGCGCGCTATTACATTTTTACTTTTACCTATGTTTTACAAATAAAAAATACTTTGATTTTGACTGAATACTCAAAACGGAACCCTATTACCGAGGTTAGGCTGTCTTATGAACTCGCACTTGGAAAGTAGTTTACTACTTATCTGGTTATGTTTGGCTTTATAATATTAAACTTGCATTTGAAAATATTTCGTTTTGCATCTTTCCGAATCATCAGTATCATCACGGGCAGTTGCCAGCTTTAATAATAAGCTCAACGCAAATAATGCATTATCTGTCAAGAAGAACGCCATCTCAGTCTGCCCGTGACCATGATACAATCATAAAATCCAAAATTAAACCGCGATAAAATCCGTAAAAGTAGTTTCATTTCAATGCATTATCAATTAACAAATGGTCAATTTAAATTAACATTTGTTTTAAACGACAACCGGCTTTACTCTTCTCAGAATTTGCTTTTCACAATTCCGAAAATATCTCGTGTGTAGTAAAGCTAGTTATCCTAATGAAGAGATTTTCAGCTGTTAATCTGTTAGAGATAAGAGTTAAGGTGTATAAAATGAAATATTTGATAACGAAACATTAATTTTGTATGAGAATTATATAGAGGTTTTAGTATCTATATAAACCTCTGTTGTAGGTAGGTTACCGTTTATCCAAACGAGTCAAGAGAAGGGTAATGTATTACAAAAGCCTTTCAATGTCCAATGATATACACTTTAAATATATTTTTTATCTAATTTAGGGGATACCGCAAAGTGAAGAAACCCGGTCGTTATAAAGGCGGACACAGGTTCAACATGAGGCCTTGTTGAGAATTTTAATAATGAACTATATAATATTTTTTTAAGAATGAACGGGCATCTATCTACCAGGTGCTAAATACTAGCTTAGTCTAAAAACATACATGGCCCTATTAACCGTATAAAACATAGATTATCCAGTACTTATAACCCTATTACGAATCTAGCTTAAAGAAGAAAACGAAAAAGCTTAAATGAACCCGCGAATAAACGCAAATTAATGAAAATACCTACATATAAGGATCAAGTACTAGATTTATGTGAACACTAATTTAGATGGGAATTAATTAGTAACAGAGCTCATTCGGAGTCGAAGTAACATTGCACATGTGTGAGAGGGACAGCGATATACGCTGTATAATGTGTTGTCTCGCTTTCTCAATCACAATATTAGCACTTTTAGACGTGGTGTTGCTCTCATAACATTTATAATAGTTTGATAAGTTATTTGAAATATTTGAGTGGAAATTCGAATATTCAATTCTAGATTGTCTTGTATCAATTAAGATTAATTTAATTAAGTTTATTATTGACTATGAAACTGTTGTTAATTTAATTAAGTTCGATGTTATTTTTGGTTTATTTTTCTTACATAAGTTTGGTTGAAAAAAGTGAGTTTTTAAATTAAAGTAAGCATTATTAAAATACTTTGATTAAAATGGGAATTTTACAAAAGTAAATAGATTTTCTCTTTCATTTTTACAGCATTTTAATTCTCAGTTATTGCTCTAAGCTGTCTTTTTATTCAATTTATTATTCACCTGAACCGCAGGCAGAATGAAATTTTTAAATTCATTATTTCTAAGTTTCGTTCGGCCCGTAATTTTGTTAACCACTTAACATTAAAAGTTATTTTAACAGCGCAGACATATGGTTGGCCTTTAAATTAAAATATTCAAATTGTTTTAGCAGTTTAGAAGATTATATTTTCAATTTCGTTTTTAATAACCTCTGTTTTATGTATTGTTTTAGCAGAAAATTGGATTTAAAAATGTAATAAACTTTTTAGGGTACTGTAGGCAGAAAGTAAAATCCGAACATTATGACTAAAGCTAAGCTATCTGTCAGTTCGTTTGCACCGGGTTTTCTCATGAATCGTCATAGTAAGAAGGTTGAAATTTTCACAGATGGTGTATTTGTTTTGCCACTGTGACAACAAATAATAAAAATAAAAATCGAGGTTAAGCGACGGTTGAGTGACTAATTTCGTTGTTCTTACAAAATAATTTTCTTAAGCCAATTTGCATTGAACCCGCTTTCTTAAATTCAACTCGCACTTAACCATTTTTGTTTGAATATATTCTGTAAATATTTCTAATGGTATTTTTGAATAAATTTAGTCATACGCTTGGGAGAGGCCTAATTGCCTATATCCAGTAATTCACTGCTTTAGGCTAAGTATATTAATTCATTTGATTAAAGCTTAAATAAATAAACAATATCTTCCTCTTAAACATTTATATGTCAACTGGCCACTTACATAAAATCCATCATCGTAACCAATCACTCTCCTAAACCACTCGACTCTCTTCAATCACTAGCTTCGACTAAACGAGGCACAAGCATAAACTTTGTGAGCACCACTTGACTTAGTTCAAATATTTGACTTGAAATACTTAAACGGACCACATTGATTAAAGAATGAAATCTAAGGCGTTGGTGTTATACAATTAAAATTATTTCGGAGCGAAAATGTTCATTGGTTTCATAACAATTGTTGGATGGTATTTTGGACCGTACATTTTTGGGGTAGCATTTAAGGGTTAATGATTTCAGTGGTTTGTTATGGCATGTCAAAGTATCGGGGGCTTTTTGAGCTAGAAAAAACTTTTCTCTATTAAAAAAGGCGGTTGGCAGAATGGTGGCCAAGACAAGGTCAGAAGTAAGTTAAGAAGTAAATAATTATTTAAAAAAATGTGTAGTTTATTTTAGTATTTTAACTACTTGGCGGCATAATATACCAGCAAGCAGCGCATCCCTCGCTCTGGTGAAAAAACAGCCTTAATATGGCTAAATTTCACCACCCCTCATTTAAAATCAAATAATTGACCAATATTTCGTTTTCATAAAATAAATCAACATATTTCGTACTTAACCCCGTCTTACCATTACTCCAAAACACTAAAGTCTTGACATAAACTATTACATCAGCAAGACAGTTAGGAAACCTCGCAATTAAGACTAACTATACGCTGTCAGCTTTTAACGGACAAAATACAAGCGATACAATTCAATTATAAGAAGAATTGTAGTCTTTGTTCCCTAAGAGAATGAGGTACTAAAAATTAAACGGTGCTGAAAATAAACGCTTGATTTTACGTTCTAAATATAGTTGAAAACTTGAGTAAACCTCATCATACTATAAACGTGGAAAGTATGTATGGATATTTGTTCCTCTTTCACGCAAAAACCACTGAACGGATTTAGACGAAACTTGTTACACATATAGTTTATGTATAACCAGGATTGAGACACAGTATAGTTTTTATTTCGATTCTATGTTCCATTTGTGGCAGGCGATAATAATTGAACAGTCAAATTTCAAGAACTGATTCAGATAGTAAACATTTGTTTTTTGATATTCAATTTGTCTAGTATGGCTATAGGTTTAAATCAAGAGCTTTAGAGCAAAAACACTGGCGAATGCTCATTGCAAACAGACAGTCGCGAAGTGCAACTAGCTAGTTATAAAAAACTATTCTCTTAACTAGGCTAAATATTACACCATTTTTGACAAAATAATTACCCATAATAGATCTTAAAAAACTATCAATTTTGTCTTCAAAAGCTCAAAAAAACAACTCACATTGTGAACTCTACAATCAATAGATAATATTCAAGACTACACCCTGTATAATATTCTAATCATCTTAGTATAGATTATAGTTGCTAACACAAAGTAACTGTAGGGAAGCAAATCTCTTTAATATGCCCCGCTAAGCTGATTCCGAATAGTTTTTGCTCCCCTCTGGGACGCATAACCCCTCTTTTTATGTCGGTTATATCGCTGCGCAGTCGGCAATGGGTATGGGTACAGTCGATAGCTAAACGTTTTGAATTTTGTTTATTGGGTGAATAGGGGATTTAAAAATAAGAGGGGTTTGGTAGTTAATTTTTAGGTGGTTTTTATAATATCTAGTTACGTGTATTTAAGATTCGGAGATTTTGTTGTGTTCGTACATGCATTAAAGACAGTTATAACAGTGATTTGATTCGCTAGATTACTAGCAACGTTATTTCGTACCTATAAGGACAAAGAAAAGTCAAAACAACACAAAATGTTGATCAAATGAATATCGCTATATCATGATGCAAGTTAGAATTTTGTTGATAATACAATCATAGTACAAAAGTGTCGTATGCATGAGCCTGATGCCAGAACCGTAATCCATTGTGGAGTCAAGAAGTTTATGTGAGTACCTTATGTGTTTCAAATAATCTCTCATCTACAAAGATAACATAAACATACTATTTCATATACATTCAATAAACTATAGAACCTCTAATGTATGCGGAAACTAACACCTACTTAAAATATTTAAAGTTGGAATTCCTAATTTGGCATAGAGTATTTATTTATGGCGTTCATCGTCAACCAATCAATTGACAGCCAATGGTTGATCATTATACCGTCTAAGCCCTATCATTGGTCAATTAAATTTTAATTATAGAACATGTTTCAGTTTAACTTAGAATTTATTGGTTTTTTTTCGTCGATTAGTGCTGTGTTTATTATCTATACTAATATATAAAGCTGAAGAGTTTGTTTGTTTGTTTGAACGCGCTAATCTCAGGAACTACTGGTCCAAATTGAAAAATTCTTTTTGTGCTGAATAGACCATTCATTGAGGAAGGCTTTAGGCTATAAACCATCACGCTGCGACTAATATGAGCGAAGAGTATGAGCATTGTACCTAACGATGGCAAATGTGAAAAAACAGGGCAGGTATAAATCATAACATTATATCTTCTACCCACGGGAACGAAGTCGCGGGCAACAGCTAGTGAAGTATATTAGACAACTTATCGACACAATTTCGAATAGAAAATTGTAGAAAAACATCTTTTGATTGTTTTAGAAACACCAGTAAACATTTATATTCATCTGCTTATTGATTAAGAGAGTCATGCGTATTTTTTGGTATTAAAAATCTGTGTGTGTGTGTTTCTTATCTCAGGAGAACCCTCAAAGCTTTAGGTATCACTTAACTGTTGGTGAGATTAAAACTTGCGTTAGGAGTCCCTTGGTTTAAGTGACGCTTATATCTTAGGGGTTACTGGTGAAATCGGGCATAAGACAAGTGTCTTAACAAAATACTTTCATTTACTTATGCATAAATAATAGTTCGGTTTTACAACAGCAAGGAGTCTTAGGGTGTTTTAACAGGTAGATGGGTCCCAAGTTACTGGCCAGAAATAATAGGATTCGTCATTCTATGTTAAAAAAAGCTTTTGTTTGTAAACTTTTTTGGAATTCGGGGTTCGTATTTTAGGATCGAAATACGGGTTTGATTATTTAAATTTAATTTTGCATAAACTGCAATTAGTCGTACAGATAGTTATACCTATATAGACATATATAGATGTGTGTAGACATATCTAAAGACTAATATTATTAAAGTTTAAAACTTGTAAGTTTGTGACGTGATGCCAATCTCAGGATGTACTGAAACATAGATTATTGTAGACAATGAGGCATTTTAGACTTATTTTCAAGAATTAATTAATAATCTAACATAATCCCAAAACTGGCTTAATTTTTTTCTCTCATAAAAAATCCTACATTTTTTTTCTAGCAGGTACAAAAATCTCGAACGTCAACAAATATTGAACCTTGTTGTAGTGACGTCACAAACACATTTGGACAAACCATATAACAATTTAATATTTTAGACTTATGAAGAAAACATGGAACAGATAAGTAAATGGAAGTGCCCATACACTAATGCTACTGGGATTGTATGGCACCAGTATTGCCAAATCACTCTTTTGATTTCGAATATTCTTGACCCTCTCACATTAATTATAACTAATCTAACGCAATTATTCCTATATGTTCAGTTAATTAAAAATGTAAATTTAATTAAGTACCTTTACACACACTTTTCTCAGATTACGGAGTAATTTTATCAATCGCTGTCAATCTAATTAGTGCAGTACACGATCATGGATTGTGATCGCGGATCGTAATCGTCTCTTTGTTTTCCTTTTGTATATAGTAATGTTATTGTCACAAAAGTGCCCTAAATGCCACTTCTCCCTACCTTTCTACGTACCGTTAAGGAAAATGACAGAAATCTTAAAAGGTTCGAAGTAAAGTACGGAGATCGCCGGGGGACAGACGAGGACAATAAAATGCCTTCACACTAAAATCTGTGGGGAGGATATAAATAATTGTACCCAGGAACTGGTACTTGGTACTTTATGGTACTTCTCTGGCCATTGCGGAAAACGTAGTCCGTGGTTAATACTGATCGGAATAAAAGGTGGGGGAAGGAATTGGTTGAGATACCAAATGGAATTGTGTGAGAAATGGAGGAAGATTTTTGGGCTATAAAATTTAAGTGAAATAAGTATTACAAAATAAATGTTTTTATAGTTTAGTTACGCCCAGTGTTAATTTTGAATCAGTTTGAACGAAAACTGACATAATAATATCCCTATATTCATAGAAATCATCATAATGTATCAAGCATTTTATGCCTTATATTCAGCTACACAGTTCGATTGTTCGTTCAGTCGAATTCTCCCACAGTTGAACTTATCAGGTAAAAACTGAAAGCGAGTGACTCATCAGCTACTTTAAAACAACCTTTTCAGTCTCTTAGTTTGCAACAAGTAATAAATCAAACAAATAATAAGTGTACGGAAAACAACTAACACCTCATGTACAAAGCAATTAGTTTCAAAAGAAACCTCATATCCCAAAGGACAATTTTCCTCAAACTTCCTACCATATATGAAAACACACAAAAAGGAAAACCGAGAATGAAACCCACGAACCCAACATGCGAGAGACTTTAATAACTAGTCTCTGCCTACCCTCATAATTATGAAAGCGTAAACAACAAGAAACTATATGTCAAAAGGCTCATATGATTAAAATTGGGACGTCGAAAAGGGAATTTTAAGCACACAAAACAAGAATCCATTTTGAAAACCGTGGGTCCAAATATTTAGGGTCCCACCTCAGAATTTCGGGAATGTCAAAATTCCTGGAGATTCATTCGTATTAATACGGCGTTTGAATATCACAGACATTTTTGGAATAGGTTCCGTTTGAGGTCCGACTTTTGATATAATGATGCACGTTTTTGTCTTTTTAGCCTTATTTGAAGGTTTTTGTGATGTGACCTAGAAATATGTGTGCGAATAAAATCAAATGCCAACCTTACCAAGAAATAACAAGCCATGGATGGGCCTATTAAAATATGGACTTATTTCCTAGAGCGAAAAATAGAAAATAAAGGAGAAAAAAAGCGCTTTAAAATATTACGTTGACCTTACCTATTTGCTGAATAGATTTTACGTGATGTGTTTTTATTTTACGATTAAACAGATTATCAAAAATCGAACTATCCCTAAACAAAATAAAATTTCTGTAAAATCTATATTGCATAAGTAGATAATATAACCTCACATAGTAAACATACATTCTATTGTTGTACTAACAATAACCTTTTCTCAACCGACTTCGAAAATAGGAGATTCTCAATGTGTCTGTTTTTTCATATATTTGTTTCCTCAGAATTTTGGTCTGGATGAATAGATTTCGTTAATTCCATTTTCATCTAACATGAAATAGCTGTCAATTGGTACTATAAGGTCACATTAAGTTCACTAATTTCCATTTGAAGTCGACTGTACGTTTTTGTACTTAAAAAAATATAAATAATATAAAACATCAATCAAATTAAAACTACGCAAACACAGATCTAAGACACTTCAAATCCGGACGTTACAAACAATTGAAGGTTAGACAATGAGTCATCGTCGTCAATTAACCCGGGTATCAGGAGCAGGTTCACTTAATTACCTGTAACAAAATAAATATCTGTTAGTAAATTATCACTAATTGTTTTTGGTGAAGACAACCCTTTGGGAAGTCTAAATATACGTGGGAATTTATAGAGCTAGAGTAGAGTACTTGAATATAATAAATGATATAACGAAACCTGAATTTCAGACCGTGTCTCGGAAGACACGTTAAATTGTGTTATTTATACATCTTTGACAGTCGTTACAGGTGTCAGGAAGCTTTAACGTCTGACAACCAGTCTATGCAAGGGGTATCGTGTTGCCCAGGTAAATGGGTTGAGGAGGTCAGATAGACCGTCGCAAGTCGCAATCTGTTAGCAAGCTTGGTGATCAATGCTTTAACGCTCTGTAAGGATAGCTTGCTAAGTACAGAAATATTCAAGCGCTTGTATTTTTATGTAATTAAAGAAAGCCATCTATGTAAGCGCTTATTCTCGAAAAGTAAAAGTTGAATGCTATCAGAAATGGCAAAAAACTTACAAATATATTTACTTATTTTTTAGCAAAATTTTCAAAGAAAAAGGATTTATTAACCAAACAATACTTTTCCACATTGATTTTCCAAACAAATTACACAAACCGAAAGTACCTTAAAACATGCAAACCAAAGCCGTTACACATTACTAATCATTCTTCTATGTCTTCTGTACCTCAAAATAGGTATCAAAATATAATAAAACCTATTTATTGTTTGTCCTACAAAAAGCTGCGCCCGACAGTGAATACGCCCACATCCTTTATTCGCCCACCCACTGGCGCGCTTGATACCGATCATAATTAATAAGAAAGAGAAAGTTCTGGTGGTTTGGGAGCATCATAAACAGTATTAACTTTGTACTTATTATTCGTGAAGGGTTAGGTTATGTTACAAAAATAGGCTTAATTAAATCAAATCAATTAATAATAACCGTTGCTTGATCATGACCTTTATTATCAGAATATAATTATTGTTTCAGCAGCCATTAATTGTTCCAGAAATACATTATCTGTTAAAATTTCAACTGTTTAGTTCATGAGATATAGCAAGGTGACAGACGTAAGACGTACAGACATTGGAGCTTCAGTTATAGGGTTTCGTTTATACCCTTTGAATACAGAGCCCTAAAAATAAGAGTCTTAAGTCAAAATTTTAATTAGATATTTCTAAGGCACCTGAAGCAACAAATTATGGCAGGCATAATATTTTCCTACTAAGTTACATAATATGAAACCAGATATCATCTTAAGGAAAATAATAATTAATAATAATTAATTAGTCGTCGATTCCTAAGGGAATTCTAGGAAGGGAGAATCTGTGGGTTTTGTAGACCTATTTCAGCTTTATAGACATAGGAATATAAAACCAAGGACACAAGACTATTTATTGGGTATTTGACTTAAAATAATGTATTTATTAATCCGTTAGCCCCCCAGTAGGACTTCTTAAAATATATCGGAGTCATTTTATTTTTTCAAAATTAATAAAAACTTATGATATGTCTCGTGTGACGTCACTTATCAACACTCTTTTTTGCAACAAGTGACATAATTAGCCCCATTTTCATTTGTTTCAATAAAACACAGGAAAATTCCTAATAAGTAGGTTCTCTATCTATAAATTTTGTACATCCTTAAATCATAACATGCTGCAATATAATCCTGTGCATATTTAAAGCAAAATTCGTACAGCAATTTATGAGTTACAGAGTAACAAACACAAAATTTCTCGTTTAAATTTAAAAACTAGAAACGTATGCTTACAATGAATATTGTTTGGAACTAATTTATATATGTAGAAAAGAATACAAGATATGAAAATAATTCTAATTGTCATGTATGTCTTCATGGAAAATTTAGGAGAAATTGTTTTATAGCAACATCTATTTTTATTATCAAATTTGATAGATAAAAGGCTTTCTAAAACAATAAAGTAACCCAACGAAAAAAAGTGAAATTTGGTAAATTCGGAAACGAAAATTACGTCTCAAATTCTTTACATTACAGTTATTTATTAGATTGCATATATAATACTGTGTATTTCCATTCTTTTAGCATTAAAACCCAGTCTATCTAGACTGAATATATCGGGGTGGTTCTACAATCATTCCTCACCGCTTCTTATTGCTAACTTGGGATGAAGTAAATTAATTGTACCCATTTTGTTACCGAATGGAAAACGGTACGGTACGGGATTTAGATTCAGTACACATAGTAAATTAAAATTCATGTGTGTGTAACTATGTTTAAGATTGGATTGTTTTTAAACTGTGTTTGTGTGTAAATAACAGTGTGTTTGAGGGTGCAGTTTGTAGATTTTATACAGAATAGTTGACAGAAATAATTGTTGTTTAAAATAAAAATATGTGAATCAACTGGATCATTTTGTAAAAAAAAAACAGAAGTTGATGCGTTAAAGATGCGATTTGTAAAATGTATGTGATGAAGTCATTTTCAATGTCCGGAAAAGTGGTTCTCAATTCAGCGGAGTTTTCCGATATTTCTGACGGTCTATCCATTTTATATTAATAATAATCATGATACGGATTGCGTGAATTATTCATTTTTATATGCAGTCAAAATCTAAATCCCTTTTTTCAAAATATTCCTTGAATTAAGTAGCACTTTCTTAATGCCAAATTACAATCGACCCTGTAATTTTTCATTCCAAGATAAGCAACACCCAGATTCGCCCACCCTTGTGTTATCATAACATAGTCTAAACTAGAGATGAGCCGAGTACTCAGTTGATACTCGGTACTCAATGTACTAGGCGGGTGGTCGGCGGTACTAGGTCGAATAAGTCGGTTTGAGTGCCAAGTTCACTTTGTTCAAGAATAGCAATACATTTACATTAAAATATATGTGTGTTCATCAAAAAACTTTGATTATTAATTTAAGAAATCTGTGATAATCTTAGTTTATAAAAAAAAATAGTTGCAAAAACCCTATCTGAAAACAAACAAACATACAAGAACGTGAGTGTATAAAAACGTGGAAAAATCAGAGTTATTATAATAAATAGAACGTAGTTTTATTCCGCGTGCAATATAGTTATTCGATTGTACAGACTTACTCCGCACTCGATTCAAAAAAATCGAGTAAAACTCGGTACTCGTTACTCGTCAAAAGTGAAACTCGGCCCATCTCTACTAAACCTATTATCTATTATTATAACATTATACAGCATGGTTTATTAAGCGCTACTATTGAGCGAATTTAACACGCACCAGTATAACCGAAGCTTACGCTTAACTAAGTACGTAATTTATGTAATACACACAGTACTTGTTGATTGATTCCCCTAATGTTTAGGAATCAATCACTAATGATAATTATACAATCTAATTAATGAACGGAAGTCGATTTTGGATTAGTTATCCTATTTGAAGGCACTGAAACTATTATTGTGAAATCATTTTAATATTTGCAAATTTGTGTAGAGTTTCGATACATTTATTATTGTAAAGTCTTCCTCGAAGAAACCCGGTGTTCGTAATGTACCCCTTATAAATAAACAAATAAATAAATGCGGACATAATCACATACATTGTTCTGAACCCAAAGTAACTAAAGCACCTGTGTTATGGAATTCAGATACAACGAAGGCGCCACAAACACCCAGACCCGAGACAATGTAGAAATGTGAATTTTTACATTGACCCGACCGGAGATCGAACCCGGGACCTCAGAGCAAGCGACACCTTGAAACCGGTGCATAAGCCAATCGACCATGGAGGTGTTCAAAAAGCGTTAAGCCATATCAAAGGCATTTGTCATTTTCTATTACTAAGAAAATACGTATTTCTAGAAACAGTGTCCATTCAACCATGGCCCGTACTCTGATATCATAAAGAAAGGTTATCACCCTTGTGCAAGCAAGACGGCGATATATGTAATGTAGGGCGTTGTCCCGCTCGCACAATACCTACTCGTTTACTTAAAGTAAAAGTCTTGGTCATCGACAAATACTGTGATAGAAAGCACACAAAGAAATCGAAGAAAACAATTAATGTGCTCACATACAGTCAGCCAATATGTGTTGTAAAATGCACCTTATGCTACCGTATTAAGGTTGCTGTTGTGTGAGATTGTAGTTCTTTATCTAGTGACCCCGTTTGTTCTGAATCATTCTGTTATGCTTATCGTCCGTTAGTATGATTCATTGGTTTTACATTTATTAATAGTTTACCTGAGTAAAGGTGTTTCGGAGAAAATTTTAGTATATAAAGTAAGTATTGACTTTTTTAGTAGAAAGTTCTCGACGGATAAAATAAGGCTGTTTTTAATATAGAAATAACCGTACATAAACAAAAAAACATTTTTATTAAAATTTTTGCCCGTCTGTCTGCTTGTCCCGGCTAATCTCTGTAATGGCTGGAACGATTTCGACGGGACAGACATAATTCGATTAAGACAATCTTAACTTGATCCTGTTTGGTACCAAATGGGGGAGCGGAAATGTATCCCCAAAGGCTAGCCTATGGATGGCCGGGATGGATCTTAGTCTGCCTCAGAGCGAAGTTTTTGAGAATATATGGATGAATAATATAGTTACCTAAGGCTCTCAGGCCGAACTTTTGTTTCATTACTACCAATAATGTTTGATTTCCCAAATGTGTTTTAGTTGTATCTTAACAATTTCAGCCTTTTATCACCCACTGTTGTATAAACGCTTTTCTACCAAAAGTTATAATTTTTGGTATTCGCAAGTATAATGTGTATTTGAACCTATAAGTATTCAGACTTGACTGCAAGGATAACCGAGTGGTTGAGTTTACCACCCAAACCTGCTGAGCGCAACGTGTCGAAGCGCGAAGGTCGGCCTTAGCGTAGGAAAAGTGTTTTGTGATACACGAATGCTTGTTCTGAGTCTGGCTATATTTGTGCATGTGACTATTGTGATACATTCAAGCACAATAATTAAATTCCGCTTTGTGGGAGTCGTTTATAAAAAAAATAGACTTATAACATACTTTCTACAACCCTACAACCTACAACACATAGTCATGACCGATATGATTCACAGGTTTTTTTTACAAACACAAAATCGTTCCTTGAATACTAAACGATGCTAATACTTTAGAAACCTATTGTTGTGGTTACTTTATGATTCAATGCCATAATTACAAGGATTTTTCGCCTCCCTATACATGTTTTTCGAATCGTTTAAGCATATATTAGTCATAGTATGTTGGCAGTAAGATCAATCAAGTAAGACCAGTCGTATTCAAAATGGCACTTTTAGTGTCATGACCAAACGGAATGTAGATTTTGAGACAAAGAGAATGACACAAATACTGTATTTTCAACTGAGGATATATCTCAATCCAAAAAACTCTTGTACTGGTAATCTTGTACTGGTAAGACAATTGCTTCAGGTAAGATGGTATTTAACTGAATCGAAGAACAATGAATGCCGCTACAACATAGTTTAGGAAAACGTTCAATCTATCAATTCATCCTATCGAGGCCCACTGCTGGAGATAGGCCTTCCCCAACTTGGGCAACACCTAGTTCTCCATCTTTCGTATCCAATCCGAGAGCCAGGTTTTAAGGTCATGGGTTCATTTATTTAGGTACCCTTATATAGATATTACATAATTAGAACTGTTTCCATTCGAGTTACATAATTAACTATCGAAAACAACTACTTCAAAGTTAATTGATTCCCAGAATTAATTAAATTCAGATTAACAATTAACTTCTTAAGTGGCGGTTTACTTAACCGGATCATAATTTAACTAATCCTTTGTCAGTCAGAAGCCTTAAGAATAAGGGTTAAAATGAGTTCCGCTTAACTTTAAATATTAGTTACAGTTAAATTTAATTACTATACATAAATAATGGTATGGTTATAATCGGTAATGGATTAGTTTGTGGTACACGGGTAATTTAACTATGGTTTATGAAATTATGTACCTATTTAAAGATTTAATAGTTGCTATTGATCTTGTTCATATTTTTTGTTACGAATACTCCCTAGCGAAAGCTAGAACATACATTTTGGAAACATTACTGTGTCTTTACTATAACGGATGGATAATTAGGCAAATGCCTAAGGCTCAGTATTTATCCTATTCATCCCGTGCAAGAGAAAAAGTATCTGTACTGCCTACATCTCAGCCATATTTGCTGTTTAAAACTTTTCACTACGGATATTCACTAATTCCATCCCTCCATAGCCCACTTCGAATCATCTCCACGCAAGTCACTATACAATCTTTACTAATATATAAAGCTGAAGAGTTTGTTTGTTTGATTGTTAGAACACGCTAATCTCAGGAACTACTGGTTCAAATTGAAAAAATCTTTTTGTGTTCAATAGATCATTCATCGAGGAAGGTTTTAGGCTATAAACTATCACGCTGCGACTAATAGGAGCGAAGATATAATGGAAAATGTGGAAAAAACAGGGCAGATATAAATCATATGTTATATCTTCTAACCACGCGGACGAAGTCGCGGGCAACAGCTTATGATTATATAGAAACTCATTGGGTACATTTATTCACTCCTGTGATTAATAAAAACTTCTTCTAAAGGCCTAATATGAATCTTAAAGTAAAATTATTGTTGTTGAAAAGAAACGCTGCTACTTGCACTGTAGTATTCTATCTCGTTTCCGCGACTTTAATAATTCCTACTAATATTATACATGCGAAAGTAGCTCTGTCTGTCTGTTAACCTTTCACGTCTAAACCACTGAACTGATTTTAATGAAATTTGGTACAGAGATAGAGTTGACCTTGAGAAAGAACATAGGATAGTTTTAATCCCGGTCTTTTGAAGATACGCGATATAACCGACCTCGACGCGGGCGAAGCCGCGGGCGAGAAGCTAGTATTATATATTACTAAGACGTAGGAAGCCAGCTGATATGAATAAATTAAAATCTTAAAACAAAAAATTCTCTATATCATAATTTGATTATATCAGAAAACGTATTGTTGTAAATTACCCGTTAAAACCAAATATACTCGAAATACCCACCAATCTAGGAGCTTTCGATAAAATAAATAATTCAAAAGCATAGCCGTGAAAATGCCAGATTAAATCTAACAAATTCTACAAGGATATTAATGTTAACATATTCTGGTGCTCAGCGTGTAGCGTGACCATGAGATTTTGACGGAGTCGGGCTTTTTAAGGCCAGATTCTTTAAGAAAAATTACGAATCTTTTTTGAGTAATTGGGGAACAGAAAATATAGTACGTCAGGGTATATAGTTCTTATGAGTGATGGCTGAAGTAAACCCTCAAATCTGATCAGAAACGGTAGCTAATTTATCTATAATAGTATGTAATAGCATCTTGAAAATACATTCGAGAGCTGATAATTTTAATATCTGAATAGAGTATTTACCTTGTAGCGATAGACGACATGTACAATTATACCACAATAAATAAACTAACATAATTATAATTGAGAAATATTTACTTACGTTACATCGGGATGCATTGACCCCTTAATCAAGAACAAATTTCTTATCATTCCGCCTTTCCGAAACCAAAACAAATCATATGAATTAATGAAAAAATATTCTCACTTACGATATACCTATCTGATATTTTTGTCACAAAAAAATAGGGTATTTTATACGATTTGTATAAAAAAACCCTATTTTTTTTTTACCTAACTCATGGTCACACTACACCCATGTCCAATCCAATACCATTACCATGTGGGCTCCCCGAATAAAAATACAGATTTATTCAGAACCCTGTTATTATTCCCGATTATTATCCCATATTACCTGAATACGTAGCCATACTAATTTACGTGAGCTGTTGTGAAAACAAAAACTGATTTTCTAAAAGGTTTATGACGTCACCAAAGGTTTTCGTATCGGATTAAATTTAGTTAGATTCTCGTGAATATTTAAATTTAGATATAATACTAGATTTCTTTCATTAAGTAGTATGGTAACTTTATAAATAAATTTATTAATAGCTGATGTTCGGGACTTCTCATATCTGGATGTCGGTTATAACTGCCAAATTTTTACCTTATTACCTATAAAGAATTCTGATGTGATGAAGAAAGTGCCTATTTGTCTAAGGTGTTAGCCAAGGTGTTAGCTACCATAACCCATTTCACCGAAATCGGTGCAGCCGTTTAAGCGTGAAGAGGTAACAAACATAACATATATACATACATACAAATACACATACAAATACACACACAAATACGCATTTTTAATATAAGAATGGTTGAAAGGCAAGGTTGCCAAGTACATAGTTCCTTAATAAGGCACTTGCTTTCGAATTAAAATTAGCCTAAATATTGATTCTTAATATGAACTAACTTCAAACAAAATTTTATCAAAATTGATTCAGCCATTTCCGAATAAAACAGTCACAAACATACAGCACATTTTAATCCATACAACATTATTAATCACGCCACTAAAGTTTACTCAGCCGGCGCTAATGGTTATTACAATATTTTTAGATTAAAATATTAACAAATTTTGCTCAATATCATACAAAAACTGTCTCATATACTTACACTAGTATAACCATGTAACGCAATTTAATATCCGCTACACAACTGAAAATCATATTTAAATTTGCATATTAATCTAAAAATCTACCATGAATATATTAAAATGAATTTCTGTGGCCATTGAAAACATGATACAATAGTAGCAAATTATTAATGCAGCTGTTCACGTTATCAAAGGGTGGTCTCGTCAAAGGAACTAGATATATTAAATGTAGACCAAAATGTAGCCTAAAACTAGACTAGATTTATTTTTGAGTGAATTTTGTGTGGTTTTGTTTTGCTTTTTTTCCACTTTGTGTGAAAGCTGTGTTCGTTATCTGTGTGTATTTGTGATATACCTAATGCGTTTCTTTTTTGTTTATTTAATCCTTGCAAAAGCTAACTCAATTTGAATGGGACTTATACTGGCAGAAAACTATAGTAATGACACTATATTTTTTTCTTATTAAACTCGAAAAACTGTGATACAAGTATAATGAATATAAATACTAAAATCTTTACATAAAGAACTTCATCTGCGGCATTCGGTTAAAAGTGATAATTTTGCTAAACGTTAATACCTGGTCAAGTAACACTTTCTTTATTTTTCTTAATATTTGTTGTAAAAGTGAATCTGTGAATGCATCTATAATTTCAATTGTCTAGCTATGACGGGTTATGAGATACAGTGTGATGACAGACGGATAGAGCAGGGTCTCAATAACACCGTTCCGTTTCATTCTCTATTTACGAACTCTTTAAAAAACCATCATTTGTTTCCACCCTTAATTCAAATAAAATGCGCACTCCAATTTTTCCCAGTCCATTTCATCCTAGAAGCTACTTATCCTGACAGTTAGGTAAACAGACGGAGGATGCAATGGCAATCACTTTAATGGTATCTGGAGAGTAAGGCTGGATAGCCTAGATAACAGCTTGGGATTTCATTGAAATGCTATGGGAAATTATGTTGAGTAAAAATAGTTGTATTAATCTCATTAATGTGGTCTCTTTATTTAAAGTTAACCGACTTCAGAAACAGAGGAGGTGTTTTTTCAGTAAATAGTTTTTGTTGAGATATGATACTTGGTGTTGTGGTGGCCTTGCGGTTCTGTGCATGAATTGGTTTGCAGGAGGTCAAATGTCTTCACGATTTTTGCTTTCAACGTTTTGTCAGAATATAGAGTTGGCAAATATACGCCAGATATAAGGATTAAAGGAGGAATCACTTCTTAGGGGACACCAATAGCTCCTAGTATAAAATTCCTGAAATCGCCAACCCGCAGTGAGCTAACATGCTGATCAATGCTCAAACCGGGAAGGTATACGGAAAGAGCCTAGTTATCGAATTGTGATGTGACAAGTGCCTATGTCAAATACCATAATAATAATACCATCTGTTTTAACTTTTAATACTTTAACCCTTAAGCAACGGTATTTATACAGCAACCTTATTGCATAATGTCATATGACAAAAAACATGCAACACTTAGATCTTCAAGTCATTAAATCAAGTAACAGAATGGACCTCTAGAGTGAAGAAGAAACTATATAAAAATCAATTTAAAACGAGAAAAGGTCACATAAAACAAATCACTACTGCTCTTCTATAAAGGTTAAACCCAAGTAGTATTATTATTTTTCATGAGCTCCAAAAATGGGCAAAGATTTTCAAGGATCAATAACCTTGTGTATCCTATAAAATATCCATATCTATTATGCTCAATATGCCATTTAACTAAGTGGTACTAGACCATAGATACGGGATCGCATAAATAATTTTACGTTTATCTTAGCTCCGATCTGGTGAAGATCGTAAATAGGAATATTTTCTTTTATGACATCATTATTGTACTCGTAGGGAAAAACTATGAACTTTGCTTATAACTAGTTATGTGAGTTTAGGTTTTATGTATTGTAGTTTTTTTGAAATTGTGTAAGTTGCTCAAATTGGTAGTGGGTTTAGGAGGGTATTACTAACATATGTATTATATGAGATATTCGGTTAAACGCAAGTCACACCCGCGACAGTAGAGTTTCGTACATATAGGCTGGAAAAAACCATATCAAAACAAAAAAGAAACTTGGAAACAAAAATTAATCTGTTAACATAAAAATTCTTATGTAGCATTTAACATTTTAGTATTTAAAGTTAGCGCGGTAACAGAGATAGAACATCTGTGAATAGTTCAAATGTCTAGCTATCACAGTTCCTGATTTAGGTTCTGATGACAGACAGATGAACAGACAGCGATGCCTCAGCAATTGGGTGCCGTTTTTACGCTAAAGGAAACAAACTCCGAAAAAAGGCGGTTGTGTCTTTTCAAATAAAGAATAAGATATCTAAATAACGATCTATACACTTATACATACTTCAATATTCCTATTGTTTACCTCACTTAAAGATATATTTCACCTGTATATATCACGCCATTGCCACATCATCGGGTTGCCATAAAATTGGGGGAACCAATTTGTAACTAGTGGCGACTTACAGCGTCGCTTGCGGTTTCACTCCGACGGTAATGCCTTAGGTCTGCAGCTATCAAAACTAGTGATGTGATCGTTTTGTTTATCCCGGGATTTATTTGTTTTGGGATAAATGATTTGGAGATTGCTTTAGATAGATATTTTTTGATATGGAATTGGGATCTAAGTAATTTGTGCGAATCGCCATAACATGAATTTCTTTTTTTCTCTTAAATGGGTTGAACATACTAAAATTATTACAATATAAATTGTATATACAGGTAAAGTCTTAATAGGCAGGGCTCGTTTGTCCCTTACCAGAATACCTCTGTACCAAAGTATACACGCAGCGAGTTCCATCAAAGATAAGTTGGCGACCAGGATATCCCCGATAATAAAGAAAGGAGTGTCTTGCGGTAGAAAATAATGAAAGAACAAAAAATAAATGAAGCTTAAATTTTTACCTGATTAAAACCATACACCATTTGTTAATTTGAATTGCAAAGCAACATTCACGAAAACATACAACGAGAATATTTGAGAATCAAACTATTTGTCCATAACCTTTCAGATGCAATCGACGAATTTATCCAAACGTACATTACATTCTAGTTGAACAATCTAATTTTCTAGCCACCAAATCCCGGAATTTCCCGGGAACATGAAGTCACATCACTAACTCTGACCCACCGCAAATGATCTAACGGCTCGCCGTCTGAAGGCATATTGAATGTGGGTGTTTCGAAGGACATGAATATCTAACTATGTATCTTAGTGATTCGTTGTTCTATTCAGTCTGTCTAGATATTTACGTTGCACTATAGATTGATACTGATAGTACTGAATTTAGATTTTATTGCTATGTAGTACTAAGTAGCGTCGAATTGATCGGCCTAGACAATCTAAACGCTTAACGCGTTTGCTGGTTTCCTGTGGCCCAGGATAGAGTATCGTGGAAGGATTTGAGGGAGGCCTTTGTCTAAGACTAAGACACCGTGGAATAGGTAAGAAATAATTTGTAATAGAACTTTTCTCTATAGCATGCAATGATTTTTAACACAGACAGGAGACGCGCTGTCCTGAAGTGTATACCATCTACCCGAACCGCTTCTATATGATGACCACTACCGCTTGGTTAGGAGCGTAACGGATAAAAAGAGGCAGAAATAGGTGTTATTAAATTGGTGCTCATGGTGTTGTATTTTTTATATACATATTTTGTATGTCCACGGTATTGCAGTCTTTAAAAGAATGGGACTGGTTACGATGCGGTTATAGTAATCTACTTATGCTAATGTATTTTTTTTTAGGTTTGGATAGTGAAGCAGTAGGGATGATGACTGGGTATAAAAAGAAAAAATCACATTAGTCCCTCAGTTAGATAATTGAAAAGTATGAGACACGTATTTTTTCCTTTTTCAGAAAAACTGGAATTGACAAAGATTGACTGCTTTAAAGTTTAGGAGAGGGGGCTTGTGACGTAACGATATAGTCAAATTGATACTCAATCGTGACGTCACGCGTAAGTTACATTCACCGTAATTTGGTCAATTTATGTTTGCGGGACAAAAAAAAATACGTATCCATTATTATACAAAAAACTAAACCCTAAAGATACAAGTAAGTGTATTCATCCCTTCGTAAAATCTTTGTCTCTCTGTCTCCATATCCAAATAGATTTTGCTATTACTTCATCGTAATTTAATAACCTCTACCAAAAACATCGTCCATATATTATATAGGGAACTACGATGCATCATTTCAGACTATGCTAACAAGGATTATCTATTATATTTTGGTTTCTAGATTATATTAGAACCTCTATAGTTGACACTCGACTAGTTAGTTATGAAGTTAGATAATACTATGGCAAGGCTTTTGTGACGATTTTAATTAAAATATTCATTATAGTAACGATTAACATAAAAAAAAATGGTGTCACTGGGAATTTTCACAATTATTAAATTCACATGCACAAAGACAACCAGACTCAAGACAAGCTTTTGAGGATCACACAAATGTTTGTCCTACGCGGGAATCGAGCCCGAGATACTTCGCGCTCAGTGGGTTTGGCGTGGTAACCTCAACCACACGGCTATCCGTGCAGTCAACAGAAAACCCTTCAAGAATCTTAAACTAAACTTCACACAAACATCCACATATTTGAACACATTCAAAATATAACTTTCTAGTCCACATTCGAATTTGCAATGACATTCAGACGGAATTCAATTTTGACGTAACATCTTCGCATAAAATATGGTATCTCAATATCACATGACTCCCAATAACTACATTTGTAATTCCCGGAGCGATCTAGTGTTGGGATTCCCGGAATAGAACGCGGGAATATGTCGATATTACTTGTATTATCAGATTTAATATTCAAACGGGACCGAGGTTTCTACGGTGTTACGTTTTGTGGACTTTTCTACGATTAATGTTTATCTAAATAGTCACTTCAAAAAGATACTTTTATGTATCTTTTGCGTAGTCCTTTTCTGGACTATTTTGAGATTGCCTTCGAGTCTTATTGCATTCATCTTAGTATCGAATATTTCATTGGGTAAGCCATAGCAAGACTGTCGAAATTGTAATGACTTCAGGACTGTCAAAAATCGTTTTCTTATAATTATATCTCGTTTCAAATCATCTGGTATTTGTTTAAAAGTACCAAGTAACATATCGTAAACGATTTGATAATTTGCGGTATAGTATTAGTTTTTCTGAAGCTAAATTTGAGTAGGTTTTTTTGCTTCTTGGCTTAACCTGAACAGTTGTCCTTCCCATGGCAAAAAAAGTATAAAAAAATTACAGCAAATTGTAGCTTAGGCGGGATAACGTAACAGACAAACAAGCTTATTTGTATTGAATGTTGGTAATATTGGGTTTTCAGTTGAAAATGTATATATTTGCTTGATGTTTACCTAATACATATATAGTTGAGATGTAAACACATGAAGCCATACGCAATAGAATTAGATTTATATATGTATGTATAGATTTAGTTCCAACATGCTTCAGTTACAAGTTAGTTAGCAAATGCAAATTATTTAACTGGTATTTTATGCAAGATAGATCACAGTCTAAACTGAGTTTACCAACTTAGCCGTGTGGCTTTCAATTCTTATTTAATTTAAAATTATTTATAACTATTGAAAATGGCCAAGCTTTAAAGTTTACGTAAATTTAACGAGTTAACTCACAGCCAAACCCACGCGTTGATAAATATTTAAAAACAAAACATTGTCAGGTTTAAAAATTCATTTTCAAGGAATTTAGTATTCAAGGTATTCTAAATTTATTAGCCGCTGAATCTCAAAGGCGCCATGATTGGCTGGGGGGTGGGGAGAGGGGGGGGGGGCGGTGAAATACAAAAGAGGTTGTAATGCATGTTTCATTATCACTATTGTGTCGCCTGAGGTAGCGAACAGACGTCTGGGTGGTTTATTGAGAATAGAGGCGAATTTAAAATAAAGATACGGTATTGAATGGGAATTTAGTTTTAAGTCCAATTGAGGGGTTTTAAAGCAGCGGTTTTGCTAGCTATTGCCGGTGTTTTAAACATTGATAGGGATAATAGAGGTACTGACTGTTTAACTAGGGTTTTCAGTCAAAGTTTCTAAAGTGTAGCTACCATTATTTTGTTTGATGTGTTGCATAGGAGTTTGATGTCTGTTCCAGGTATTATACGTTTATCTTGAAAAAAGAAACTACTCCCGCCTTAATAAATTTAGTCTATTTGCAGCGGAAAGTTTCATAAAAATTCAAGTCACATTCACAAATACACCCATTCGTATGTGTTGTGTTTGTTATTTGAAATAACATAATTATTTTTTGTTATTTGTTTGATTACTACTTTACAGAGTCTACCACTGCGACTAAAAGTATGTTGCCATGGCAGTGGAAGAGTGACAGCGCTATACACGGCGTAGAGCGCTCTCTCTTTCACACCCACATTGTTAATCTAAGTCGTGGTCATAGGCCCCAGAATACCTCTACGACCTTCAGGTAATAATTATGGTTTATATATGATCATTGATTAGATTGTCCCGTTATATTAACATATAAAATATAGATTACAGATAAAATAGGGATGTCTTTACTACAAGCTCATCAATATATATCTTCTCTATCTAATCGATTAAGGAATCCACTCGATTTCTGAACAGATTAATGAATACTATTTAAATAATTTCCCCTAGAAAAGGCAGCAGCAATCATTTATGTAAACTAGAGTCGATATTAAATCGATCGATTAAAATTGTTTGCATTTTATTTGAATGTTGTCAGAAAAATGAATGATCATATTAATTTATTTAATTTATATGATATTGAGTTTTCAACTTATTTATCGATACTTATGAACGAATTTAGTCGGTTAGTGGTTCTCGAAATTTAATTAAAAACTGTGATTGATCGGGCTATTAATATTTAGATGGAAAAGTGAGTGATGGGAAAGTAGTGAATTAGAAACTTATTTTCGAGTGTTTGGAAAATAAATTTAATTAAAAGTTTTACTTATTGGCATTTAATTCTATTTCATAAACTTTTAGTTTGGTAAATTTGCTTAATCTACACGATTATTTATTGTTAGAATCTTGGAGTTTATTTTTGATACAGAAAAAAGTACTAGACGTCTCGATAAATACACGTGAGTAAACCGTTATTTAATAAGTAAACTAAAAGTCCTTATATCTAATAACAGATTCTTAGATCTATGTGTGCATTAACTCAAACTTATGTTACTCATAAACGTCCCAAATATAAACATACCCATGATGCCCGTTTTGCAAATACACGTAATTGTACCATACAAAGAACCGAATAAAACCGGGGCACACTTAATAGTTACAAAAGCCCTACTTTTAACGATATCCTCAAACATTCTCCAACGAAACTCAAAGCTATTTCTTTCAAAACGTCACCCAATTAAAAATTCAGATCACAAACAATATTTGATCGAGTGTCACAAAAACTAACAGATACAAGACGAAGATAAATACAAAAATTATACATATTTTATTCATAACCGATGTCTGCCGAACAATAAACGTTTTAGATTCGTCCTTCTTTTTTTATTCGTCCATTAAAATTTCCTACTTATGCCAAATAAAGCAAAGGGTGGGCTTTAGACAAAGGGCCATGGGATCTTGATGGGAATTCTCAAAGGATTTCATTTAAACGAAAAAACTGCGTTAGATATAATAATTATAAAGGTTCCCTTCCATTTAAACACAAGATATGTTAAATATAGCTAGCGATAAAACAAATATTTCAAAATATTCTACTTATCTTGCAAACAATTAATCAAAATGTATAAAAAAATACGTTGAAACTCAGAGTATCATTAATCATTTGCATAAAAAATGAAAGTCATTTAATTGTGCGGAGTGCAAGTCTCTATCAGATTTATGAAGTAAAAAGTTTTAAACCAAAATGAAAAATAGCATTTTCTGATTAATAGTAAAAATGTTAAAACGGTGAAGTGGTAACACTGAGAGGGATGTTTTATAAAAAGTTAATGCTGAAATGAGGCTGCACTCTCTATTCTGTAAATGGTGTTTCTTTTTTACTTATTTGCTTTGATCTTAACCTGTTGTGTTGATACGCCAATAGAGGAGCAAATTAAATAGATTTATGATAAATATACACGGATAGATAACAGTTCGCACGGGAAAAAAACCCTAGGACTTTCTTTTTTAAGCGAATCTGACCTAAAACAGTAAACAGCTATACTAAGGCCAACATTTTTCTGATAAATAAATACAAAAGATTAATAAAATCTGTTACCGTTTTTATTTCGTTTTTGCCTACATTTTACAGTATAAATGATGGATATGGGGGAAAAGACACTTTGTAACTTAAATATTAAGTTTGTCCAACGATGCTAGATTTTCTCGCAATGTAAAGCATAGCTTTAACTGGTAGCGAAGTTTTATACAGAGATGTCCCTTTACCGAAGCAGTCAAAAGGAAAGATGGTGGTTTAATGTGTACCTCATAAAATATGGAAGAATTAATTAATTAATACGCCGTTGCCGACATTTTTGATCTTGATAACATTTCTGAATATTGTTCTTATGATTCCAAGTTTCTTTGAGTATTGTTTGGAGATATTATTAGATATGGTGTTTTAGAAATTATTTGATATGCGTAACACGTTGTTATTTTAGTATTCATTTTTCTTTGGTATCTGATATATGATTTATACTTATTTTGAAGGTTTAAAGTGTTTTGTTCAATTCAAATTAAATACAATTTCATTACAGGTTTTTATGAGAGGAAAATAACGTGCAAATATTGGAACTAATTAAAACAATAGTGTTATAAGAATATAACATTAAAGATTACTTAATTGTCGTACTATTAGATGTATTTCTGTAGCTTTTTTATACTTGAAACTGACTAAGGTAGCATAAGAAATAAAAAAAAAACGTATAAATAAACGAAAAAATAAATGTAAGTTGCTAAAGCACTTGTGTTATGGAATTCAGATACAACGAAGCTACCACAAACACCCAGACCCGAGACAATGTAGAAATGTGAATTTTTACATTGACCCGACCGGGGATCGAACCCGGGACCTCAGAGCTAGCGACACCTTGAAACCGGTGCGTACGCCACTCGACCAAGGAGGTCGTATAAACAAAATTAATGCTTTCGCAATTGACAAAAATTACTACCTACATATTTATGATATTACAGCTATTCAATAGGTTCTCTAGGCTTATAACAATAAACCTCCATTCTACTAACAAAAAAAAGAAATACCAACATAATTTTCAACCCTTAAAAACCGCTGACTGTTTTTGTACCTCGAAAATTGTTTGCTCAAAGACATTTTATGGTGGAAAACAAACCCGGTGTACTTCCCAAGCGTTTTTAATTAAACACATTACATATTCACTTAGTATACTGTAATTGCGAGCCTCCCTTTAATGCCAAAATGTCATGGATATCAAATCAAAAGCCTGCTTGTGTGTAATTAGGAGCGGTTTTAGTTGGAGAACGTACTAGGCGACTTTTTTGTCGCAGTTAAAATATTTACATCGTTATGGGATAGATTTAATTCATGTTTCCATGATGTATTTGTTTATGAAATAAGTAGAATAAAGTGTAAAATAAAGTACGTAAATATGAAACAAATGTAATGACTGACTTGGACGGAAAAAATCCGGTCGGCCGAGGAAAACAGAGGCAAAAGATATTTTAAAAAATCTAGGAATAGGATGCGGATGATAAATTGCAAAAGACATTAGAAAATGGCATAAACAAAGGGAATGCTATGCCCAACTGTGGGTTATTAAAGGCGCATGACCATTATTTCAAGGGATTTAATTATTTTAAGGAGTAAAATGTCACATAAAAGGTAATTACTATAATTGTACATTGAATAAGCCTTAAAGAACCATCAAAATAAAAACAAAATTTCAAAAATATTATGTAACAATTTTTAGTCGTGAGTTTGTCGCCAAATCACGTATTGCGACAAAAAGTCGGGGCGTCTGAACACTGGCTCCCAACAGAGGGGAGGTAATTGGCCACGTAGACTCATTTGTGATGACTATAGGCTAAATTGACCCTTCAGACGACGAATCTTTGAAAAATGACAAATGAGAGTCGGCCTTGCAGAGGCTGGGTTCCGTAATAACGTTAAAATATACGATCAAGCAATGCAGGATACAGTCCAATAGTATATTACGATGAAAAATCTTTGTTTTAAGACTGGGTTGGTGTATTTCGTACTAGCGGTTTAAGTTCTAACTAAGCGGTTTTTAAGATTCTTCGATTTTGGGTTGTGTTCTTTACAAATTTTAATTAAAATAAAAGACATACAAAACATACTTACAACACTTGTAATCTATCCCTCGTTATGATCGGAATCAAATTCTTTAGGTATTTCAAGTGGGCCTTTCTTGTTCAGGCAATTAAAAAAGATGTTAATTTAGGTGTGCGGTTTCAGAATGTTGTTCCTATGGAGAAGAGCCAACAAAAAACTCCGTATAATATAATATGAGATATGTACATGCCGTTGAAATCAAGACAGACAGACAGACAGAGAGTCCTTTTAGCTACGGTACCCTAAAAATGAGACTCCTCCAAGCTAATTTAGTTATTATGGTATATTGTGACATTAATTTGTTTGATACACTTTTATCAATACAGTACAGTCACAAACAAAGTTTTAATTTAAGAAAATAAAAAATAAATATACATTTTCAAAAATTACCGTCGTATTATCTCCTTTTTGGACTTTATTAAAAATGTTTTCGTAGAATATGGGACTACAAAAAAAATGTCAATATCAAATGGGTTTATAAAATGAATAGTCAGAATTTTAAACCTTAATTGCAGATTTTTATTAAAATTAATTTCATATTAGGTATTTTTATTTAAAGTGTTTCCACGTATTCTTTAATTTGCAATTGCTTGTCAAATATGAATAATAGTTCTAAATATCTCGTTAAATGTGTCAGAGAAAATATAAAATAAAGATTTTCATTTCATATTTCTATTTGAACTTCAGTAAGTTTTTATAATGTTAGTCTTGGTTAAAAATACATTTTACTAATTACAATAATGGCAAAACGCACTTTGCGCTGGAACGATACTGTACTTACCTAATTTACTTGAAAAAATATAATTACATTACTGCGCCCCACCGTTTGATATATTTACTCATTTTCCAGAACACGAAATCCCGAAAAAAAGACTTAACCATCAATTTGTGAAAGATTCCATACATATTAAAAAAAACAGCAGTTTTCAGAGAAATCAGAAAAACACTTACAACCTATTTGTTTTATCAATATTTGCGTATTATATCCTACTATAGGTAGTCGTATTGACATATAGGATAGGTTTTATAGATACAATGTTTCCCGTGAAATCATTTTGGATTTGTAGCGTTCAGAGACGCTGACAAAATCTAGTTATTCTATAAAAGAGCTTGGCGCCCAAGTTATCCTAAAGCAGTAGCTTGTACTCAAGGTATGTTTGCGTCTACCTACATTTCCATCCCACCTCTTCCTTCTTTTATTGTACTAATTAAAACAAAAACTTTTCGTACACGACTGTACATATTGTTTGTTCGTTTGTAACTTGGCTTCTCTTTGAAGTTTGCCTTCCAAGGGGTCATCGCTCCTGATTAGAAAGGGTGCCAATCCAAACCGATCATAGTGAGGGTAGTTCATTATTTATTCAGGCACCACAGAGGTGCATACTTAATGAGGATTTAGATCGATTTCAAAGTCGACTTACTTTAGAGGTGCGTTAAAGTAAGCGTTGAGTATAAATGTAGACGTTGTATCAATATTGTAAGTAGCACTTAGGTATGCAAATGTCCTGTCCTGGATGATAGGCATGGAATATTTATTGCATATTTTAAATACAAATTGTTGTTTTGGAGAAAATGTGACCATTTGATCGCAAGGAAGACTAGTAGTCGTAAGTATCCCACTTCTTTGATAAAGTTTAATCTCTCATATAGAAAATAAACAAAAAATAATTATTTGCTTTTTAAATAAAATATTTAATACATTGACAACAAAAAAAAAACACCGAAACGAATGAATTCCAGTAACAAATAAAATAAATTCCACAAAATCACAAGCTACAAAAACTTTTCTGCACGACTGTACCAAATGTCACCGAAAACCGAAACTTTGGCAATTGTTAATCAGGCAATCAGTGTCTGACGTCAGTGACATCCAAATTACTTGATCCCGTTACAGAATATTTGATGTCTGATCTGAGTCTGATTATGCACCCCGCTGGTATTATGCTGATGTGGCCGGGATCAGGTATAGTTAGCCTATTTTAGATTGGTACGAGTTTAATTATTTCGGAACATTCAGAGCGGATAACTGATAACGCTTTTGTTGATGATTGTACTTTTAGTTTTTGGTATGAGTATTGCTCGTGGAATTTTAAATGACGTTATTTTTTATGTCTTTTTTGCAAAAGTGTGAAAGTAGAAAAGTGTGGCGTTTTAAATTTGTGTTGTTTAAAACCAGTTATTAACAGACATGTTTTGGCAAAAATCCTAAGCTAAGCATCACCTTTAGGGACCGTTATTATATCAATAATTATGAATTCGTCATACGTCACTAAAACTGCAAGAATTTCAATAACTTTGGTATCTAAGAAGCTAAAACTTCGAATTACTTTTGTAGTGACAAATAATATAAACTTAGGCGATACCGCAAGCAAAAGCTTATAGCGTAAAAAGGCGAAAGAATTGTTGATCTAAAATTCCCACATAATACCTGGACCAACAAAAAGTAAATCCCTTATAACTTTTCGTCCCAGGTATCAACTCTTTAAATAAATAAAACATTTGTCACTCAAAAGTATTTCATTACTTATTCACATCACTTAGAATTAAATAATCCATCTGATATTCGTGAAAGTGAATCGTTTTCCGATCCTTTTGTGTCTATGCAAATACCGTTATTAAAGCCCAATCTTGTACCAGAATACGGATTATATTATTAATAAACCTGCCTATTGTTATTTTGTGATTGACTGTACAAGTGTACACTTGAGGAGAGCGATTTGTCGGTTGGATTTTTTTTACTGAAAATATAAAATGACTGACCTACATGACTATTTTATTTTATTTGAAAGTTTATTTTTGTTTGTTTATTTATATCTTTATGCCAAGTGCCATCTTTAAGATTCGCCATCACGGTCCATATGACGCATTACGTAGATGAAACACTCGTTGATGATTGATGAAATGTGTATTTTTCTTAAATTGGATTTATTGTATCTACTGTTTTTGGACAAACAAAAAAAATATTAACCAGTGAAATCTCTTACCAAACACTTGTAACCTAACTAGCTATAGGTAATTCTGAAGGAATCTATTCGTAGCATTCAAAGGTCAGATGTGACATTTAATACTAATGTAGCCCGCATGACCATCTCACAAGGAACGAAAGACTTGACAAATAAATGCAATTTTTCTCGACAAAATAACAGTTCTCTTACAAAAGCAAAGGTAATGACCAACTGACGGACAAACAACCTTTAAGTCAAGAACAAAATATTTCACTAAACGCATCAACGGAAGAAGTAGCAATAAAACACCATTCACTAGAAAGCGTGCCCTATTGGTACCAAAAAAAAATACTATAATTATCCACGCTGCACATTAGGCGAGTTAAAATAAACTTTAAAACAATGGAATAAGATCTATTTTATGTTACGTTAGTTCCTCATTCATGGGAACCAAACGGAGTTATTACCAAAACAGTGTTACCACAAGAACAAAACACTATTGTCAGTAACTATACATTTTCTACGAAGGTACACTCGCGAACAATGCCGTTACTTTTGTCTAATAATTATTAGCTTTTAAAATGTGCAGCTTTCTGTCGTCGAACAAAGAATTCGTAATTTATTGTTTTATTTTAAAAATCGAACAGTTTTATGGATTCGTCACTTGATTTATTGCTTTTTTTTTGTGACAGTTGGCGACAAGCGTTTTTGTTTTATTTTACTGGCGTTTATTTATGTTTGCCCATTTTGTCTAATGAAATATAATTATGTCATCATTTAGAATGGATGAAATATCTATCGTAATAAAAATGTTTTGAAGGAGTTAAAATTATTATTCTATAAGTACATTTCTTCTCACTGTATTTCAACTTTAAACAAGTTCCAGAAATATTGTATCGTTTCATTTTAATTTAGAAACTGTATCGGAAGTATAACGAAAAAATCTTTTCAATCGCATTTATCAAAGCGAAGACAAAATTCATTTTACGTTTCATAAAATATCACGCGTAAAATACCGTAGATGCTACGGTTAATACGTTGCAGTCACGTTATTCGCCCAACTGGAAGGAAGAAGTATCCGTAACGTAGAGAATATTTCTGCAAATGGAATATTGCACTTGGTTTGGCACTGGTTTATTTATTAAAATGTATTTTGATGGAGTCTGATGGATGAATGTCTCAGCTTCTGAATGTCTTAATCTCGCCATTCTTTTCTTACTTAGACTGATATAATAATGGTGTGCTAACGTGTGTTCCATTGTTTAAATAATAAAAAAAAAACATTTTCTAAAGTCAAGATCACGGGAAATTAAAAAAAAATCGTAGTTTGTGAAGTTAAGCAAATTGCAAAAAAAACAAGTGTTATTAGAAGTTGCGGTAGCGAAGAATCAAAAAACATACGAAAAATGCTATCGAAACCAAAGCTGTCATTATCTAAATTAACTGTTAATATTCGGCTTCCAAATTAACATTCCTTAATGGATTTTATTCACAAAAAAATGAATTTTTAACTATAAAATCAGTATTTATAAGTTATTAAAACATTTCTTCGGGCACACAAAACATTAGCAAAATTTTTATTAATATTTAATAATAAATAAAAATTATACAAATTGATTTTGTAATTTGATATTTTAATGTTTTTCGTTATTGACTTTTCTGCGCGACTGTATAATTTTATTTAGAACAGAGACTTTAATGAGAAGAGATTATGTTTTTTTAATAAACATTATGCAAATACTATGTTTGAGATGGTAGGGTTGGCAAAAAATAATCTGATATTTATTTGCCGATAACATCACACGTTTAATAGGTGTCAAGTTTCTTAATATTTTATGCTTACTTAAAGGTTAAATAAAACAATTAGTTTTTATTATAGCAAAAACATTGCCTATCATAAATAACGCTATGAATATTAATTTTTAATGTGATTCGTAACGATCCGCCAATTACATTATTGTTATAGGGTCGTTAAAATTTAAGTCCACTTTAAATTAATTTGAGTGTTTTTTTAACTAATGATTTCTGTTAGGATTTTTTTGATAGAATTCGAAAGACAACGATAAAAACCTATGGAAATGAGTTTATTTTTCAAATAACCGATTAAACAGTCTAACCAAAAAATATTTTAGTTAATTCTCGTGCAAAGAGTATTAGAAAGTGACAACCCTATTTTTCTACTCAGCTGTTTAGTATAATGCACTTGCATACTCTTGTATTTTCTCCAACAAATGATATCGCTTTGTATTCAAAAATTAAATGCGAAACTATCGTTTTCTTCCATCAAAGATTATACTTAGGTTGATAAACAAAATCTTGATACTTGACTGTAGAAATTTAATTAAATTTCTACATTAAATTTATTGTTTAATTGCATTGACTCTCAAGAGATGTTTCGGTTTCAAAATATCGTTATTGTGAAAACAGTTTAATAAAAAATAATTGAAAAAAGCTTGTTCCTATATAGGTAAGTAAGTTTTTTTTATTACCTATATAAAAAGAGCGTTGTTATCTAATAAAAAATCAGAGACAAAAAAAACAAGTATCAAATATCAGAACAAAACTGCGCTATAAACTAACCTAAAATCAAATCAAAAACGTTTAAAACGAGACGAAGAGCCTTTCAACACACAAATGCTAACTAAACACACATCTACACACACACATAACCTCCATGCAACATCATTCATCATCGTTCCGACCCAATTTTGACAAAAAGGGGTTCGTGACATGTCCCAGTAAACCTAATTAGGGGCTAGATTTTTTCGCGTCAGTTGCAAACGTAAGTTCAGTTGGACGACACCACGTATTAACTGGCAACACTTTTATTAAAGTCAAGAGACTTGTACGCGTTTCAAAGAAAATGAATATGTTGGGGTTAGGGTTTGGTGCGAGTCCCAGCGTCGGTCGTTATAAATGATTTTAGGTAAAAATAATGCATTTATACTATGTGAGTATGCTTTATTTTTAAGCCTGCCGTGTCCCACTGCTGGGCAAAAGACTCCCAAAAGATTTGCAGGAGTGTATTCTGAACCACTTGGTACCAGCTCACATCCTCAGCGATATACCATCACGCTGTGATTAAAAATTAAGCAGAAATCATTTTTTTTTGCGTTTTACGATCACCGTCTAATATTAGGAAATCCCACCTTATATCTTTGTAACTTAACGGAAAAAGTCACGGGCAACAGCAAGTATTATTAGAATACCATTAAAAGGTTTTGAATCAATCAATCAATTGATCTTATCGCGATCCAATCACTCCATCACATATATTTATTCGACTACACACATTTACACACACATACACACACACAAAACAGGCTACCAATATTTACATTACCTACACCTCAAGACAAGGGTCAAACAACCTGGCCTATTATTACAACCTATTTAGGTCACGCATGGCGGCCTATTCAAAACAAAAGTGATCTAATCATCGCCATAAAAGCGTTTTCTCGGTAACCTTTTATCGTGCCGACAGGAAGCGACGGGGTGGTCACATTATGATCGGAAACCACAAGTTTATGTGAGGAACATAAAATTGTGACCATAATATTGCTATTAAATTGACAAACAAACAGTAACTATTGTTTTAGATTTGTGTACAACGGTGGGTGGTTACGCGTTCATATTCTTATGTATATGGATGTAACATAGATATTGTACAATATAGCTTATGTTAACACAGTAGTAATAATTCTTAATATTTGACCTCTACTTTACTACTCTATTTGAGCTCGTGGCGAAGCTATAACCGCATAAGTGAATCGATCACAGGTTAAGCTATGCTTGACGCGGTTGGTCCGTCCAAATCCAAATCTGACCCACTAACTGTTACCTATACTGTACACAGTTAGGTTAACAATTCAAGACTCTTCCTGATTAGTTCCAACACCTGTATGAATGCCTAATCGGAACCCACTACCACCTTTTGACTAATATTATTGCAGATGTATAAGCGAGATAGCACTATAGGATGTCAAGCGGGGTCTCCCTCCCACAATTACAATCAGGTCAGTTTCGGGGTTAGTGGTAGGCAGTCAGAACTGATTTCTCCATTAATCCTTACATATGGCCTATATTTGCTAATTCTAGGCCCGATTTAGACCGGACTGGGCTTACATGTGAATCTACGAGTTTGGCTAACTGGGAGATCTGGCCGTTTTGCCGATTACTTATGAGCTCTTCGATACAGAGTTTCGATATTGTTTGTTGTTTGAAATGAAGAGACATGATGTGGATTGGATACGTCTAAGAGTTAAATGCAAGATGGGATGTTTAAAATGTGTAATGTATGAAACACGACTGAATGTTCTAATCTTTCCAACATGAACATTTTTTGTGCCCAGCTATGGGAAGTTTATTAGCTTGTATTATCTCACAAACATTTGAGCCTGCACAAAGACACCCAGAACAATCTTCCTACTATCCAGACTCAGAGCAAGCATTCGTGCATCATACAAATGCTGGTTCTATGTGGGGTTCAAAACGGCGACTGGTGCACTTGGCATGATGACCAAAATTTTAATATTTAGAAACTAGCTGTTGCCCGCGACTTCGTCTGCGTGATTTTCAAGATGTGAAAAACTATAAAGTTTAATAATAACGATCATCGCAAAAATGTAATGCAACATTGAAAATGAAACACTTTTTTTACATTTTAAGCTTGCTTTTTTTCTTAATTATAATGAGTCTTGAGCGGCCCAAAGACTATCAAATGTTTGAATCAAACACATTTCATCGTTTACGATACTATCCTGGTGTCAAATATTTCACAGCTGTTTTAATGACTTTTTCTTATTTAATCCCAAAAAGAGGGGCTTATAACTTTGACATATCTGCCTGCCTGCCTGTGACATCATAGCTTCCGAACGAATTGTACAATTTTAATTTAAACGTGAATTATGTGCGAGTGTTCGTTAAGACATGTTTGACAAATCGAGAGGTTTAAAAATGGGGGGGGGATGCAAGTATGAAAAAATAACAGAAGGTATAACTCAGTCTTAGCACTTCTGCTAAAAATGTTTTACTTTCGAGGGTTTCCATTTTCTAATTGGGTGAGTTATGATTTTCGAGCACGTCTGTTCTTTGGCCGGCCTACACCTGAAATTGTTAGACGGATTATGATAGTGATTATGAGGTATCATAAAATTATTATTGTACTGTAACCAAAGAGGTAAACCAGAACCATATTACTGAGGCCCCGGTGTCCGTTCGTCTGTCTGTCACCTGGCTGTTTCTGAGGAACAGTGATAGCCAGACAGTTGTTATTTTCACACACGATGTTTTCTGACGATATAATAAGATGTCAAATTATTTTTGTGGACGGAGCTGGTGAAGTGAGAGTCGGGCTCGGTAACTGTGGATGTTACATAGTGTCATAAGATATAAGATTTTGCAAAATTGCGCCCAGATAAACAGTTTCCTGAAACACGTTATCTTTGCTTGTCCTCTTAATATTAAAACTGATCTTCCTCACAAACATTTGGAATATATCCAAAATAAAAAAGTTGGTAAACGTGTTATCTTGCCCCCCTGGTGTTTTGATCATGATTTGCCTTTAAATTGCTGATAAATAAATAGCGTGATAATAAAAAAAAACTATCAGACACCCCTTTTTTAAATTGACAATGACAAAAATCTAAAGTGTAGGATATGTGTAATTTGGGATGGTACAACAAAGCAAAATATGAACATAAAAGTGACTTCATGCGCATGAGTTCTATTTACTGTACCAATTTACAAAGAAAAATTACGTATTTTATTCGTTAACCTATCTGACGATCATTGAAGTAAAATACCGTCATCCCTACTGCATAAATGGAACTTAAATAAAGACTACATGAGGTTGGTTATGAGGTTACGCTGTCGATACCGACAACAGCCAAAATGAATTTTCCAGACATTGTGTGACGGATGTAAGTGCTGATAGCTACACGCTATTATCAGCCTTATTGGGGAAATTTCCAAAAATATGTTCCTAATCCTCGTCGGCTTAGGGATCTCAAAAACTCATTCAGTCTTGTTCCTTCCCCTGTTTTTACCAGGCTACGAAAGAAGAAAATCTTAAATAAGTAGAGATTACAATAAATCGTTACAGGAATTTTTGGAACGGCCACGTGTGCGGTCTCTGTAATGGCGGATGTAGACAAATCAAATCGTTAAAATATTGAAAAATCCCAGGTATCAGTAGACATTGTTCTATCAATAGATACGTAATGTCAAAAACCGTCTAGCGTACGCTCTTATTAATTCATAGCTTTGGTCTTATAGATCTTTCACATTGCATACCTATTATGAAGTTTTTATGCAAGTTTTCTTTGCTTTTCTGTCCGAAATACTTTTGGCCTATGTAATGTTGCAAATTTAAGAAAACATTATTTCATTGTTTGAAAGGCTTTTTTTTGTTTGAAAGTTTATATTTTTGTTGCTAGTTGTAACAGATGAACCAAGGTAATATAATTAACTGTGTCGTTCAGTTATTTATTGTTATGCATAATTATAGATGAGATCAATGTGAACTACATGCAACTTTGGGTTGAGTGTCACTACGAATTCTTTTATCTTGAAGTAGCGTTGCCAACATTACCGAGCTAAAAACATAGGTATATACACCTATCGTAAATAAACATAAAATCATATTACGGCATTCCACATTTGAACTTGACTAATTTTAGTACACCAATAAAAATAAAAATAATTTGAGTTCCTTTGCTTCAAGAATGTACCGATTACGAAGTAACATTTGCATCAAAATAATAATAATAAAAGTATTAATAGTTTATGTTTCTTTTATTTTAATTATTGTCGTGCTAGGTCTACATTAGACTTGAAAGAGAATAAAATGACTGATTTTGTGAAAATGATCTACTTTCGAAAAAATATATTATTGCTCTGCCAAAAGTCTTAAGATAAATAGTGTGATGTTTTTTGAGTAAATTGATGACCGTGCTGCCTACTACTCAATGGGGTGAAAATACACTTCATAATTGTATTACACGAAGTTACGGGTGTGTCCAAAAATTTAAAACTTTACTGCTCATGCCCCCTGCATAGCAGCGTTATGGTTTTTGTATAATTGTTGTATCATGTGTACGATAAGGTTCATGCAAAATTTGAACGAAATATATTCAGTAGTTTATGAGATAATTTGATATTTGTGTACAGATATAAAAGGCACCTGCTCACCCCCTGTAACGAAAAGCGAGATAATAAGTAAAAAGTATGTTGACCGGACCTCTTGTTGATATTCTCTGAAAATATGAATCAAATCTATCCAGTACTTTCCGAGATCTTTCCGGACATACATACAGACAAACAGACAAACAGACAAACAGACAAAAATTCTAAAAATCATATTTTCGGCATCGGAATCGTTCGTAGACCACCCTGCAATTATTCTTTTTTTAAAATATTCAATGTACAGTTTTCACTTTTCTACAATTTTATTATATGTATAGATAATTAAGTATGTTTGTAAGTTGTTTAGTACTAACACATGGCTTGCTTAGTTCAAGACTAGGCGGCGTTCTGTGAACATTACATTAATTAAGCCCAAATTCTTTCCTACATTTTTCACCCCAGCAACAGAACCCCGCTTCCATCTCACACTGGCACCCAGCCCCTGCGTTATGCGCACATGTCGCGTACAAGTTGACTGCCATCCTTATTATTTTACTGTTTGCGTCTTACAACTAGCTGGTACTCCATTCGGGCGCAGTCATATATGAAAATAATTTAAACTGATATTTCACAGCGAAGTTTACTACGCCATGGTCGAGTTTGTCTAACTTTTGCTTCTGTCTTTGAACTTTGGCTTGTAAATGTTGAGGTGTTTCGAAAGTTTTGCGAAAGCTATAAAATATGAGTGAATTTTTGAAATGAAGTGTAGGTTAATAGTAAAAATAGTAAGGATAGTATAGTGGGATACGATTCCAATTTTTATATTTGAATTTTTAAGATATTCAGATTCTAAATTCTATTAGGAATACCAGTTAATCAGATCACTTGAATGTATCCAATGAAGAAAATTTTACAAACTGTTTTTGCATATTCCACGTATACATGAATTTTCTAGTTAATTTACCTAAATCCCCATTTATTTTAAACAAGCTGTCGCCCCGACTGCGTTTTATATTTTTTCAATTTGAACCAGTAGTTCCTGAGATTAGCGAGTTCAAACAAACAAACTCTTCACCTTTATATATTAGTAATAGATATAGATTATTTGTGGTTTCCAAGATTCTCCTTTAAACTGCCTCAAAATAATCTCTATTAAACCTACCTTATAATGCTTGTTAAACAAACATAACAGTATATTTAAGTAGAATGGCATCCGTTTGTAGACCCCTAACACATTTTTGATGTCAGAACATAAATTTATGAGGCTGTCAACAAACTTTTTGCCCCAAAAAAGCTGGGTTTGTTTTGAAAACTGGATTTCCGCTTTTTTCTGTTAAACTGCACAAACATGTCCAACTTTTAAATTATTTGTCGATTTTAGCTTAGTTAGTTTGAGTAACGGAAGAATGTTTTTATAAATACCATTAAAGTCATGCCATAAGAACATGCCCAAAAGTTTAAAGAAATAATAATTATGAATGCGTTAACTTTTAAAGCTGTCTTAATTCTTTACTATAACAATGGATATCAGTTTATTTGTAACACTTAGGAAGTTTAAAAGATAAACCTTTAAAACAATATTTTTTTTATCGCACGTTGCACGCCAGTCCCAATTCATAATTACTCTTTCCTTCCATTGTCTTATAGCTGCTAGTAGTCTATGAGCCTATCATCATTTTTATCCAAGACTAGCCAACTTCGTCCGCGTGGTTAGAAGATATAAGTTATGATTTATATCTGCCCTGTCTTTTCCACATTTTCCATTGTATCTTCGCTCCTATTAGTCGCAGCGTGATGGTTTATAGCCTAAAACCTTCCTCGATGAATGATGTATTGAACACAACAAGATTTTTTCGATTTGAACCAGTAGTTCCTGAGATTAGCGCGTTCAAACAAACAAACATACTCTTCAGCTTTATATCTTAAAAAGTATAGAAGATATAGATACTAAATTAACTTTAAGTAAACATTACAGTTCATTCATTCATAGATACTAAATTCGTCTTGCGTGGTTATCCTGAAGGTCATGTCCACATTTATCTAAGAAGATTGAAGTGCATTATTATAATCTTCATTAATCCTAAATTTATCGCATATAACAGAAACTTCACTGCCAAGTTAACCCTAACCAAAACCTTAACCAACACATCCGTAAACATTGACCAGCCGTTTGAGACAACCTAACTGACAGTTAGTAACCACAAACCATAGTATTCTGTCTTAACTTCCGTTTTAACTGAGATCGTACGGAACAGTTAGTCTAGCATTATTGATTTTGTTTGTATGTCCATAGTACCGCCAACCAGTCTAACTAAGGGGTATCGTGTTGCCCAGGTAACTGGGTTGAGGAGGTCAGATAGGCAGTCGCTCCTTGTAAAACACTGGTACTTAGCTGAATCCGGTTAGACTGGAAGCCAACCCTTATATAGTTGGGAATAGGCTAGGAGAATCATTATTATGATGGTACTGCTAATATTTAGAAAATAAAATCAATTGCCTCAATCAGTGTTTTGAATGACCCACTCATAAAAGCAAATAAAAAATGAAATCGAATAATTTATTCTGTAAGTAGGAAATCATCACTTTTGCATATTTTTTTTGAGAACGCTGTCGACATTTTCTATCTGACTACCCAAACAAAAGCGAGTCTGATGGCGCTAAAATACCCTGTATCAATATTTATTAAAAACTATTTCTTGAGCATCTAATCCGGCTATCATGATTATATTTAGCTCACAAACAAGACAAACAACGACCGCTATACCAGAGCCTCAATCTAGAACTTAATCCCAAATTTAATTACCTAATTATAATTACAAACAATAACGCAAACCAAATTGAAAAGCGACTCAAAGAGAATCCAAATTATATCCGTTTACTGAGGTGTCGAGGTTCGATGCCGGTTTAAATTAATTTAACCAAACTGGCTTTGGCCGTAATAACGTAATTTCTGTCTGTATTTAGTTTAGGTCTCTGGGGCCAGAATAACTAGCTTAGCATTCAAGGGGTTAGGTCTCATCCCGTCGCGTTTAATTTTGTTATCGCGTCTAGGTATATGTATTTGGCCCTGCACTATTCAGAATTGTGACAAACATGCATACTCGTATATCTGGGGAAGCTGTAAGCATAATAATATATTCAGGTAGACTGTAAATTCAGTCCAATTTACATACGGACATCCGGCAATTATAATAGAGATTTCCTAGAAAATATCTGGTCATTATTAAAACGATTTACTTCGAAATATCGTCTTTTGCGAGGCTTTTTTCGATTTAATTTCGGACGGCTTATTAATTCTGTTCTATATTATATTTTATATGAAGCAGCATATCAGATTCATTACCAACTTTTCTGGGTATTTCACAATAAGACTGGCTGTCTGAATTGCAATGACGGTTAAAAATAGCATACATATGACATATCATTTCTTGCTTAACTACATATAATCATCCCAAAAAGCACGCTCTAAAATTGATTAATGAAAAGGTGGAAAAGTGCTCTGATTGACCACTATGACCACAATATCTACTACTACATCCTGGTTTTGGTTTCCGGATATGGGAAGGGTGGCAGTTCCGGTGGTTTTAGTTGGTGTGAACTGCATACTTCACTTTTCCCAGGGTAGAGACAACCCATGGGGATGGGACCTTATGATTCTCATAGGATAGAGGATATTAAGATACTCAAAGTTGTGTCACTTTGGATTAGCCTCCTTGCGGACTCGGAAAAGAATGGCAACTAAATATCAATAAATACACAACAACAGTTGCATCTACATTTACCTCAAATTAAGTGTCATTTATTATTTATAAAAAAAAAACAAATTGTAATCGAGAACTATCTAAAACCAGAACAAAACCCACACATAATGTTGTCGGCACTCCACATCAATGGTATTAATATGTTTTCATCTTCAATCTCCGAAAATACTAAGCTTGGGATTACAATGGTGCTTTTTGTAACCGAAGACTGTTTATCCCACAATCGTGTTGATTTAGGTTGGGAACCGTGAAATAACCAAGTTTTTGTTGCCTTCTTTGATTTTGGGATTAGATGTAGTTTTTGTATACGCCTTGACACGTTTTGGCCACTTATTTTGGGGTAAGTAGGTAGGTGTTTCTGATTTGAAAGGTGAGGAATGTACTTCTTTTTTTTTGTTATGTATTTATTGGTTTGTGGTTACGAAAAGTGGTTTTTAAAGTGGTAATTTAATGGGATTGAATTATGATGGTAAAGTAAAAGAAAATCTCTAAAAAAGAGATTTCTTTTTTTTCGTGATTCTACAAACAAAATAATATCTAGTCATAATTATTGTAGCCACCTCGTATTATATTATCATTAAATAAAACAACAAAAATATCAGCATAATTTTTTTACCCGACGAAATTTCACTCATTTTTAATTCTGAAAAATCGTAACTTCAACATTATCAAACATTAGCATACCAATTTCCTTCTAAACAACAACCTTCCACCATCCCAAAATAACACAATAATTTAAACGATAAAACATGTGCAAAACGCTCCATCACTGAAGGGTTAACATGTCAGGCGTAGCACCTGTCCCTTATGGCTTCGTATAGGGTTACAGGATCGCACTTGACTGTCTTCGCGACAGTTTGTGGCGACAGGCTGGCGGTACTATGTACCTGGACGCAGCGATTATAGGGTTAACGGGTGTGTTCGTTAAGTCGACTGGGTATTGTTGTGATTCTGTTCGCTTCCTGTTTGTCTTTCAGTGAGGAACAAAAGACACTTATGATGCTCTCAAATTTCTGAATGAGGTGTCTTGATATCAATGAGATAATATGAGAGTTACGTGGAAATTAGGTTGAAATTTTGATGAACGTACATATTTCATTTTAAATTCACTATTCCCTGCATCGGTGATTATGAATAGTTTTATCTTTTTTAGGTTTTCAAGCCCTGTGCAAGAGGAATTTTCTTTCACATTACATTTACTAGAATTATTAAGTTAGATTTGTTTGTTTAGTATGTTTCAATAAACGCATTTGTGATCGATTTGAAAAAATATTGTATCTTTTTGGGATCAGATAGTCCATATATTACTGCAAACTATACTTACATAAGACCTATGACCAATAGTGTACTGAACTACTGAGTTCAGTTAGTTTATAATGTTACACTTTGATCTGTCTCCAATCTCTAAATGCCCCTTAAATCTGCCAAAAAATCCAGGAACTTAGCCAAATTTACTCAAATTATCCAACATTACCGCATATTTCTACCTAACCTTAAGTAACCTACACGCCACTATTCACTTCGTCAAATGACGTCACCAAAGTATCTAGGCAAGACCTCGCGTGCAACGAACGCACATGTCATAACGCATCAGACCCACTTACCCATTGGAGTACAACTACGTCGCACGGTTGTGCATTCGAGTTTCTAATAGCATCACTCATAATAACTCGGGGTTATAGAATAATAATATAATATTCAGCAGCTTTCACACAAAACTGATAAACATACTTACATATTTTAAATTACACCCAGAAACAGGACAAATGATCGTGCTCATCATACAAACTTTTGTCCTGGGTGGGAATCGAACCCACGACCTAAAGTATAGCAGTCAAGGCCACTAACCACTAGACCAACAGGCCCGTCAAAAAAGTCTCAAACGAAATTAGGTTGGTATGTGATTAGGGTTCCTATGTCGGGTCTATGCCTTTGGGATTGCTATCAGATTTTGTTTCTGGCCTTAATTCGTTATGCTGGTAGTTTCCAGTTAGTTATATGGTACGAGAATCAGGCTCTAAGGAACAGTAGTATGAGGGCTCTGTATATAGTATTTTCATTACAGTTTTCCACTAATTTGTTGTTTAATTTATGAAATTAATACAGTTATTTTATATACTTTATCAGTTACAATCAGTAATCGTCAGTTCGGAAATTTTGCGTCACAAATTCAATATAATTTCAGCTTCACCTGACGAAACATATGATGCAAAAACCGAGTCGACCAATAACATAAATAGCAATTTAACCAATGAGCCATTTAGCCAGAAAGCCACGAAACAATACAAAATAAACCATGCAAACATAGTTAATTGAAAACACTTTTCATAATTTAATTGCTTCCACAGAATTTTGTGCCGTATCAAAAATTTCAACAACCCTCGTACTATGATCTTTTATTACCCTATTTTCAACGTGTGAAGGAGATGCCACTATGCAGTGGTATGCGCGGTCTCGCTGTCTCATGAACAACAGTTCTGGTGTTAGAGTTTATAGTACAGGTACAGTCGTTGTTTTTCAAACAATTTTGCCCTTCACTGCTCTTGCATGGTTACTTCATGCAATTTGTTTCGTTATTCTGTCTTGCGATCTTTTAATTACACTTGGATTAATTGGGATGGAATTGTGAGAAATATTGTTCCGAGTTGTTTTAAGGTGATAAACGTATTTTGGTTAGTTAAAAGTAGTTCTTTAGGTCAAACAGGCAGTTTTTTGCTGAAAATACTGTCTTCAACTTCAACCAGTGAGATATATCCCTCATCATTCTGTATAGTTTTTTGCGAAACTAACGCAAAGTCGATCGGTTAAGGAGGTTTGCCAATTTGAATATTAGATGTCTTTTCATAGCAACTTTAGTGAGGATTTTTCAGACGTAAATTGCTTGACTGTTCGGATCCAACCGGAGTCCAATCATGAGCCGAAGCGGTGGCGTTGTCGCGGATCGAAAAGGTCTGACATGTCTTTTTACCAAATCGGAAAATCATAACGAGAGGACATGTTTCTTGGAATTTCAAACAAAATGTCTCTTGATAATTAAGCTTGGCGAAACTAACTTGAACACTGTACTCTACTAAGACCTTGAAAGATAGTAAGTCTATTCAATTGGAAGTATGGTATTTCGGAGAAATCCCTTCAGTTCCCCACTGAAACTCGATTCTCACAGGTGATCGATCCAGTGACCCCGTTCTTTATTGTCAGAATGTATTGAGCGAGTGTTTTAACGGACACCTCGCACTTAGCAGATTAAGCTGAAGATGGATAGATGACAAATGTGGGTTTGTGGACTGCTGAAATATGATGGATAGTTTTGGGAAAGGGGAAAGTAGTTTTTGTGTTAAGGGAATCTAGTTTTAATGTGAACTATGTCATGTTTGGAGTGTTTAGTTGAACAAAATTATGTTTTCATAACTGTGGTAAAGTCATTCAAGATTAGTATAGGAACAAAATTTGTATCTACAATTAAGTTGAAATATTTTCGCATTTCATTTGTCTTTAGACATATAAAATCGCTGTTAGCGGCAATCTTTTTTATTATCGTTATTTATCAATAATCGTCTTATATTTTTTTACCATTTTATTTTCATATAATAAATACTTTAGTATGTAGCAGAAACGTCTGGAATGTTAAAAAATTAATTAAAAGAGACATTTATTTGTTGTTTTGGTAAAAACCTTGAAAACAAACAGTTGTAACATGCTAACGTTAATTTTTATGCTGATAGGCTCATAAAAATAATGCCCATCTGTTATCTTGGAAGGACATAAACGTCAGATGAGGGAAATATTATTCTAACTGAAGTTTTTAAGGTACAGGGGCCGATCATCACCTTCAGCGAGATTTTTGCATATTTAGAAGCAATAAGAGTCATTGCCTCTTAAAAACGGTTCACCTCAACAGTCAATAATTTATTAAAAGAAACTAAAGCAATGAAGGCAGGAATAGGTTTTTAAAATAATTAAGAAAAAATGACATCATAAAATACCTATCTTTAGAAGCCTAAATCTAAACCAGCCATTTATTATCCGGCCGCTAATCAGCTAGATCACCACGAAAAATTCTAATCTACCATAATATTAATCCAATATTCCTTTACCTAATTTCCAATTACCAGTATAAAATCTCAAAACCGGTCGAAACATCCAAAAACCTTCAAGAATGTGATCTCTATAACAAAGCTAGTCTAATCGAGGGTAGGCAGACCACTAGAATGCGACATACCGACTGCCGGTACGCGGCCGAGCGTGAACTATTGAACCTTGCGGAACGACAGACGTGCCATTGATCGATGGACTACAGCGGTATAGGTAGAAGTACCACTTGTTTGGGTGGTCGAAATGTTTGATACCTATGTCTGAGAAAGCCTAGGACATGCTAACTAGGGATGACGAAATATTTTTTTTCAGGTTCCGTCTTGTGGTCTAATTAACTAGGTTTCATTCCCCGTAACTTGACCAGTTTATTTTTGCTTTTATGTATGCGGGGAAAATAAAAAGATACGTGTCTAATAATTTTCAATTATCCTACACTCGTCATCCCTATTGTAATAAGGGCAACATATTAATTAATATTCCTTTTAATTACTATTTTGTGACTGCTATATTAAATATTTTTTGAGAAATCAATATATGTTTAGTTCATTTGCTGTATTTTTGAGTTGACCTAAGACGTTATTATAAAAAAGGTACAAAAATTAAAGCAATAACAATCATTTTTAAGTTGTTATTTTTATAAATTAATCGTTATAAGGGCAATCTAACAAGATGTCATTGGAATTTTCATTTTATAAGTAGAAAAAGCAATATTAACTTTACTTTCTGCTAATCCACTTTTTCTTTAAATCCTTGAGCATACCAGTTTTTCCTGGCTTTAGCTCTAATTTTCCGTAAAATTCTTGTGCTACTAATTTAATAATTTAAATGCGTCTATCTTGTATCGATTTGTAACATAATATCGCAAATAAGGTGTCAAAGAATATTAAATTAGCATTCTATTAGTTTTTATATCGGTAATATTTTTCGTATAAATATTTTATTAAAATGATTTTAATAATCTGTGTTTTGGTTAGTGTTTTGTTTCTAATACTTGATTTGGTTATATGTTGTGTATTTTTTATACGGAGTGTTTGCTAAATGTCATATTTTGAAGGGCTAGTCACCCTTTTTAAATATGACCTTTTAGAAAAACCTTTTACGCATGCATATTTTTTGTGACCTTTAGGTTTTCTTTTATCAACTGCCGTGGACTTGAAGTAGGAACTCCTTACCTGTAACAGAAAAAAAAAACAACTGTTAGAATACACAAATAATCAGATAGTTAAAATTTGCTAAAACATACATAATTAAATTACAAATGAACAGTAAAAACGCACCCTAACTGCCTATACACGAAACCGCCCTCAATTCAGTTAAACGTCGGCATTATGGAAACTAACCTTAACCAACCCTCAAGCGCCGTGTCCGGTCGTTAAGACCACTCATGCGTATTTTCTGTTTACCCGGCGTTGCGTGCAAAATTCCATCTTCCCTGGAAAGCTAGACCTTAGATTTCGGAATCCCGAATATCTCACGAACGTACGAATTTCGTATTCAATTTTCGAATAAATTTACTTTTGCATCGAGAATTGATTGCGTTGTAACAGTAATATTAAAAATCGAAACAGGTTGAGTATCCGTCGAGTTATCTTCGTATAAGTTTATCCCTCGAAAGCAGCTGTTTGAATGTTTTCCCATCCGATCAGCATAAAACTATCATTTATATGTTACCCAAACAAATCTACCATACATTTAAAATTTCAATCAATATGCTTACCGTTAGTGACTTCTAAAGTAGTAGTTTAGATAATTTAGTATGAGCATTAAGGGAATGATTCATAAACAAATAGTTTATCACGCTGAGATACAGCGTGAGTGGATGGGTTCTGCCATTAACCTGCGAACGGTGGGGGGCGGTCGAATCGGCCCACTATCAACCATATTACCATTTTATTACTGTCTTTAACGTTGTCGGGTCACAAAAGTTTTATATCGTGTTTTTAGAACGATATGACATTTTTGAAATAATTTCGTTTTTGTTTCTGTAATGTAATATTTTTTGAAGTCATTTTAGTGTTGGATTCTGTTGAAGTTTTAATTCTTTTTTGTATGTTGTATGGTTAATGTATGTGTTTTGTGGGAGTTTTATCAATGACATAAATGTTTATTTCATGTGTTTTAATGGAATTCGATGGGCATAGTTGTGTACGATTTTAATTCGTATATTTAACTTTGAATTAATTGTCGTTTTACTAATAGTGTTTCGGTCTTATAATTTAACTGTTTTAAAAGTTTTATTACACCAATTTGATTCTAACTTTTAGTGGTAAATTGATAAGTTCAATTGATTTATTTTAAGTCATTTCCTAATATTAGTTATTTCGGTAGTTAAGTTAACTGTTTCAGTAGTAATTTCGTTACTGAATTTAGTTATGGCAGCAACAAAAATACATCACCTGTGATTATTTTACTATCTAGCTATTAAGGTTATTGAGATACAGCCTGATGACAGACAGACGGACAGCAGTGCCCCAATAATAAGGTTTCGTTTTTACTGTAATCTCTATCATAGCATGGTTAAATCTTTGGCTTATTCAAATATAATTCAGAATATCATTACTTCAGACTCAACATCGACTTTCATTCAAAATTATAGACTCCAAGAGATCTAGAGTAATTCGTAAATGAATATATTTACATAATTCGTCTTAAAGTCTAGAAAACTATGGCTTCTAGTATTAAGTATTGTAAATTCGTATCTTTATAGCGTCTAGAAATGTTTGAAGAGTTTATAAATTTCAAGCTTTATTACAGCCCTTTTATTAGATAAATAATGCGTGGAAATTTGAAATTTATTTTGAAAATAACTGGCAAACGATTAAAGGCATATTTTATTTTAATTTATAAATAAAAAAATCCGCACCATGGAATTTAATCTTTGTATCGCGGGAGATTTGACAAACATTCAAGACACATGCAGAAAGGCACCCAAACTCTGGATCCGCATTTGTCGATCACAAACAATTGTTGAACGATGGCACCAGAGACAGTGGCTTTCGTGTGGTGATCTCAGCCGACTGGCATTGAGTATCTGAATACCCTGAGAAGAAATATCGAAACTAACAGAAAGAAACAGAAGTGGCTGCTATCTCTTAAAGTCTCTACAGTTTACAACTAATGCAGTCATTATCGTAAGCATTTTATTGTATTTTGTGTTGTTCGTTCCAATAAAAATATTTCTATTTCTATTTCTAAAGCCCAAAAAGCTTAAAAGTCCTGGATTCCGGATGGTTTTACAGATTATGACATTACCGTCATATAACATTTTTGGAAGAACATAGAACTATCTTTAAAAAACCTACTATATTATTCCCTAAATGTAATATGTAATTTTAGTGTTTTATATGGCCATATAAAATAACAAAAATACTGCTTAAACATCAAAGACACGAACAACAAGACAATTTAAAACTACATACAAAACATACAAATATATTGATCAAAGAAGTTTCAAAAATAAACGCTTTTTGAACTTACATTACTAATTAATACGTTGTTATAAGTGATGAGTGCTAAAAGAATGTTAAAGATAATTATATTAATTATTTCCTTTTGAAAGTGAGAAGTTAATTATGTATTAGTAACCATCGCTTTTAGGATTAATTAGGGTTGATATTTCAAAGAATGTAACTCAACACTACGGATTCATTTCGTCTTGTTTTAAATGGATTTAGTTAACATCAAAAATATATTTGAGTCACTGTACAGTCAACAGAAAAAGTAGTTGATCAAAATCAGACATTAGATACGGAGGAGTTTTCGTCAGTTTGTGAGTTTGTTTCGCTAATTGTGTGGCGTCGAAGTGATTTAAAAGGATGTGAATCGAATTACCAGACAACCGAAAAAAAGGATTCATGACGCGCATTAAAATTGTTAAAAAAATCAACTTTTGAAAAATGTTTGGCCAAAATGTATAGCATATTACAGGACTTAAAACTAACGTAATTTAGAGCGCATTTATGAAAAGTAGCATGTTTGGTGCCAGTTCTAACAACTCAATAGGTCTTACTTTGTAAATAGTTTAATGGGAGAAAATTGTAGGGCGTTACAATAACACGCTAAGTTATTAAGTCAACTAAGGGTTGGCAAAAATTTAGAACAAATTTCCGAAATATTATTCGGTAAAAATCTGCTTCTAAATCTTTTTTATCAAGGTTTTTCTGTGAAGTATGGTGCAATAGATTATTCCATTCTAGATACTGTATGGATATACGGAGATAAGTATCTATTAACAAAAGAAAACTAAATTGAAATTACTCTAATTAATATCATTTGTATGTTTCATTTTGAGTCCCACACTTCCATATTAATTCTTGTTGTAGTATTTTTTTTTTAATGGATTGGAAAACAAAATATTTATGTTGTAAATTCTGAGTAGCGACAACCCTACGTTATTTGCGTTTACCTAACAATTTTCACAAAATCGCTAATTATACGGTACACCTAATTCCTACAAAGGGTGATGACTTATTCTTCAAACACAAACAAATAAATCGCAACCTTAAAATCGGAAGCATAAAGCTCAAAACTACTCAAACGCAAGCGTCGATAAAAGCCAAAAAAAAAATCAAAACGAATGTGTTCTAAGGGATGTTCAGATGCAACTGAATTTAACATTCCAAATAGTCCCAACCGACACGTTATGTCACTGAATTATCAACCTAATTTCGTTAAGGATAAAGTGTGATTTTGTCTATATGTCACTAGGGAGGTACTGAAGATGTTTCGAGAAAAAAGCGCCTTTGGGATATGATTCTATTGAGCCCCTGTTTCGTATATCCGCCCTTTTTTGAACGCCAGATGTCTAAAAGTACGAGTAACCATTGTTAGTAGAACTCGACCCAATGCCCAATTATATTGTTAATTTTCAAAATATGAGGCATTGAAATATAAAACTGGCTCACGTTTATAATAAGCCATTATAGAAGAGGACCGGTGTCAAGTTTCTCATAATGTGAGGTGTTAAATTAGCACAAAAGGTACGCGAATCTTTGTGATTTCGCATTCGAATGGGGTACGTAATAGCATGTTAATGAGTGTTAGTCAGTGTGAATTTTTAATATGTGAACCGTCTGGCACGAAAGTTATGCAATTTTTTGTATTGATATATTTTATTACTCTTTTATATATAAAAGGTAATTCGCCTAGGATTATTTTATAAACGTTTCGAATATAATATTCTGATTTTTTGATAAGTAAAATAATAAACTGTTAATACTTTTTGGCTTATATAACTTAAAATATGCGATGGGAATTGATTGAGATAACACAAACAATGTTTTACGAAAGACAAGCTCAGTTAAAAATTTTAGCACCGATGGAAATTGATTACAGACAGACTGACGTAAAAAAAAAAAGATAGACATACAGACAACGGGTTAAACTAAATAAAACCTTGTAAATAATGTCTAAACTATTTTTGACGTACGATACGAAGACTACTATAATACTAATTTACATGGTCTGATTATACATAACTTGTTCTACCAACAACATTTACACCTATATCTATATTCATATTATTATACCCAAGCCCGAAAAATCGGACACTTGACGACATCAACTTTTAACCATTCTCCCAATCAGATATAAAAGGAAAATCAATAAAAACCACTTCAGAACATTTCAAGAGCGTGTAATTTGATAGCTTTTAGATTAAAGGCCTTCGAAAGAGGCTTTTTCGACCTCTCTTTAAAGTAATTTAGTTTACATCTGATACTAGATATTTTTTATTTAGGTGTATAGTGTAAAACTACAAATTTTGATTGCTATAACGTAAGTGAGGTAAGAATGTATAGAGTGGAATAAAAAAGTCACCTCATTTTTGTAGTCGGTTAAGCTACGAACATGTATTAAAATTATTCTACCTTGCAAATGAAAAACAGAAGAACATAAAGCTGACTGGTAAACTCCAGAATTTGAAAAGGCTTAAAGAAGAAGGATCTTCAAAAGATGGTAAGCCAAGACATATGCTAATAAGAAAATTATCTAATTAATTGTCTAACTAGAAAACATTCATATCACAAATAAAATTTAATAGTGTATATTCCAACAGTAAAATGTATAAATCCTCATTTTTAAATTCGTTAAAAATGTTTGACTCGTCAAAGTACTAAAACTGAATCAAAATCGTTATCAATTAAAAATAAACCCAGAAATACTAAGCCACATTTAAAATTAGAACGGAACACCAATAAATAACCGACAAGTAACAGCCATTTGTAAAATCGAACATGGCCGTCTGAAAATGGCGGCTAAAGACCACAGATTAAAAATACGCCAGAGATAATACATAAAACAATAAAAACATTGTTCTGTGGTTTTTTACGTATATTCACGCCCCTACTTTCAAGGGCTCTGACAGTGAAATGGGTTACAGAATGAATTACACGATTTTCTTTATTTTCCCACGTTTTTCAGCTCCCGGACATTTTTATGGAAAAATACGGAGGGGACAGGGAAATTTGTATTTAGTTGTAATTTTCTGACATGGTAATGGTGTCTCGTTTTTTTCTTTGAAAATTTTGTAACATTTTTATAAGAATCTGAGCATGATACGAAAATAACACAGCGACACATACCCTGATTTGAGATTTTTTTATATTGATTTTGAATTTCCATTATTCTGATCTACCAATTGCAGCGCAGTGATTAATTTTTGCTTTGATCACAATCCTCTTTCGTATTTTAGTTCAGTAATAATTATAACACGAGTAAAATCGTTTACAAATTTAAAAAAAACATATTAGTGAGTTTTGAATATTAAAATATTTAGGTACGGCTAAATTTAATGCGAAACAAAACTTTAAAACTTTTATCAACATAAAACAGAATTATTTATTGAAAACCAACAATGTTTTCAAAGTGTGAAAGTTATAATTATGCATATTGCTTCTAGATTATTCAAGAGTATTTTCAGGTAACTTCTATATTAGTTATTTTTAAATATTAAAAGGTGTAGGGTATTCACCACTCATTTTAAATTTATACTCTGTTCTTAGATTAAACATAAGATAGTATTTTTTTTGGGAATAACAGATGGATTTGATATTGTTTTTTATTTGCTTTTTTGATAAAAATATATTGTAACAAATAACCTTGAACTAGACGATTTTTAATTTTTTGACGTTTTTCTCATGACATTTGATTTGAGCGAAGTCTCGGTATGTAACGCGTATTACCGAGACTTCGCTCTCTATCCTTCCGCCACCATTGTATCTCATGAACTGCGATATATAGGCAGTTAAAATTTACACGGATGATGTATTTCTGTTGCTGTTATAACAACAAATAACAACATCGAGGTTAAATAATAAATATGACTGTCATCAATTTGTAGATAAGTGACAAATAAGTATGAGGACAGTTGCTATTTTTCCTAAGCCTATTTCAACCCTTTACTTCACTTAACCGGATTTTTATCAAATTCTAAAGAGTTTCTATCCTCATCTCATAAGAACTAACCTGTTTGTCTAAGACAGGTGTCTTATAAGGGCTGAAGTTTACCCAAGCCTTGTAGGAGTCAATTGAGACGCTCTCGGACTGTAGGACAAAGACTTTGTCTTGCAAATGAGCTCACACTGCTTAAATAGACTTGAATGAAGATTGGACTCCCGATAGCAGGAAGTGGGTCGAAAGAATCTAGATAATAAGAAGTTAATGAGAATGTTTTATGTATATTGTGACTGATAAAGACTTGGATGGTTAGAAGGAGTTTTTTTTGCTAAGTTTTTGTGTAAAAGTTATATATTATAAAAAAATAATTAAGGGGGGCTACGGAAACGTCTTAATGTAATATTATTGCAAACTACAATTGTCGTCAAGTAATTAATAAGTTTGTCTAAATCCAGGTAATAATTTGTGATGTTAGTTGATATTTTTTCCGTAAGATTTTATTTATGTTGTTTGGTTCCCAGTTACAATCCTGAAACCAAACCTGCAATCTCCTTCATTTCTTTATTTGATAACTCCAACGAAAAATTACCAGAAACTTTACAAAGCACATTTCTCTATGCACAAGTTAATCCGTTGACACTTCAGTTATAAGCCAACATTATCATAGATCTTTTACTATAGTTACAAATTTTATAACTTGCTCCTGTCTTGGCCAGCTCTATTTCATAGTACAGTCGGCAAAACAATCAAGAATATCATGCTAGAAATTAAATTATATAGTTTTCATGATCGTTTTGAAAATGGGATCTGTTTATTACTGATTTGATATTAACGTTTTCTTATTGGCTTAAAATTAATGTTCAGACATGAAATGATATGCACTACATAAAATATTTCATGTTTAAAAATAAATTTGAACTTTCTCATTACAAACTTTCATTATACGTAAATTAATAATCTTACTACTTTTCTGCTGGCCTTACTTTCAACTTCTATAAAGATAATTTACGTGCTCATAGACTTGCATTTCTAAGTTTCTCTTTCCTTTTTCCTTTAAAAAAATAGACTCTCTCAGCAGAAAAAATACTCAGTTTCACAAGGACAAAAATCCAATCTTTCTAATTTTTTTCCTTTTTTATGTGTTTCTACATAAATGCAAGAAGAAACTTTTTTTATAATAACTTTCGTGAGACTAATTCATTATTAAATGATGTAACGGTTTACTCACGCGTATTTATCGGGGTAGCCCGACTAGTTTCGGACCCAACCGGAGTCCTTAATCCTGAGCAGACGCGGCGGGATCGCGAGTCAAGAAGAAACTTAGTAGTGTGAGCGTGACAGAGCATTACTCGGCATAGTGCGGCATCTCGGTCACACCTTCAGCCGTGGTGATTAGGCCTTAGACCATAGGTGATGAAGGTAAGTAGAAGTATACCTAAGGAAGACTTTGGACCTTACCGACAATTTTCATTGACCTTTTTGCAGCTCTTTAGTTTTAAATAAAACCTTTTTGGACTTTGAATGGCCCGATTACTCGTATAACATTTCTGGTCATGTCTTTGAGTTATTTTTTCGGATTATAGAATATGTAAATTAGCACTTAAAGAGTTTTCGTAACAAAAAGGCAAAAACTATACCCCATTACTAAAGCTTTTTAAAATATGGTGCACAATCTAACAAAAAATCGAATACATTTTGGCCAAATTCATTGAAATACCCCCCCCCCCCCTCGAAAAGCAGAAAAGAAACCATCATACGATATTATTGAAAACATAATTCTTTCACATCGTAATAACTTCAATTTCGGTAACATACGCATATGGTACAATCGGTGATAAAAGTGCAAATTATTTCCATCATTATATTTCGCATCGATTTCGGAATACGTTTTAAACCGCAGCGACAATGAATATCGATATGGTTGGCAGGATCGAGAAAAATGAATATTATATAATAGTAAAAAAAGAATGGAAATAAGTTATGAAACACCCTATTTTTTTTTACTTACACACATCGCCATCTAGTTTCAAACTAAGCAAAGCTTGTATTATGAGTACTAGACAACTGATAAACGATACTTATATATTTGTAAACACATAAACCATTTGTCCGTGGTGGGAATAAACTTTCCTATATATTTGTAAACACAAAACATTTTTCCTTCGTTTGAATCGAACCTACTGCCTTCGGTATAGCAGTCAGGACCACTAACCAATAGACCAACAGGCCAGTGGAGTTTAGTACTATTGCGCGAAAAAAAATGTAGTTCTCTTTTTTACTTCAAACTCTACGTAGTTTCACAAAATAAAGACTAACTTATATATTAACAATAATAATACTGCTTTTAGTCAAATTTGACTGTAAGTAAAATTATTGACAGCCCTCCATATCCCACAAACCGCAGGCAACGGGTAATCGCGACGAATTACCACGCAAGCTTCATAATAACCCCGAGCTTTCGTAAAACGTGTTACTCTAAAGGCCCATTTAGACGATGCTACAAATATCATTCAAGTTTCAGTACAAGTTGCAGCAGCGCAGCACAGGTATCGAACGCGACATAGGATTGGCCGCAATCTATAACAACTTACCAACTTGCACGATTTTTTTCGCATCGTCTAAATTGGCCTTAAATCATTATCCATATACACGGTATCAGACGCCATTTGCTAAAACCGGTCCTTAAGGTAGCTTGAAGTATTCAGAGGGTCTACCATGGTGTTAAAGTACGAGAGAAACAGGTGTGGAAGGAAGGTAGAGCTATGTGGTATAGAGTCTTATCTCTTTCGCACAATTGTAATAATTTTACTTTAAAGGGTGTTTAGTTTTACGTGATTGGTTTCGATGGATTTGAATAAGGGTGTGTTGAGGTTTGTCTACAGAAGTATTTTAAATGAATTAATTATGTGCTACCACTAAGCCTAATAAAACGCCTTGATTATTTGACTTACGTTGCCGAAAACTGAAAAAATAAAACAGCTAGAATGAATTATCGTAAGATTTTACATGCAAGTAAGTAGGCCTCTTGATAAAATTATTTTTTGATCTCAGAGTATTTTGAATATTGTTTATAAGTTATTAAATGATGTAACGGTTTACTCGCGCGTATATATCGGGGTAGCCCGACTAGTTTCGGACCCAACCGGAGTCCTTAATCATGAGCAGAGGCTGATTAAGGACTCCGGTTGGGTCCGAAACTAGTCGGGCTACCCCAATAAATACGCGCGAGTAAACCGTTACATCATTTAATAATGAATCATTCTCACGACAGTTACTATCAAAATATTGTTTATAAAACCCAAAAATGTAAAACCAAACACTTCACACTTCAAATTCCTACCAGACGAAGTCACGCATACCAGCTAATTCCTAACATAATATGACGAATATAACGTAGCTACCTCAAACCCATCCACCCCTATTAAACTATTAATTAATCAACGAAATTTCCAATACCCTTGTACCAATGAATCAAATCTCAGAGCACACACAAGGATTCATAATACGAGGATCTAACGACTAAACAAAGGTAGGAAATCTCATTAAACTACAAACAATAGTCAATCTAACAGTGGCCGCTCAAAATTACAATGAACCAGTTTGAGTCCCAAATCAGATCGACTCCTGATGTATGGAGCGTTTGAAATGGTTTAGTTACTGGGGCGAATAGCTGGAAGAGGATGTTGGGCTTGGTTTAGTGTTGCTATGAGAGTCATAGTTAGTGGTGTAGAGGTTTCACTTTTACTTGAGATGTTTGCCTGAATTTCGTGTCAAGGAAAATATTTTTTTTTGTGGTGAGTAATTTATGTACAAGTACGTCATTGAAAGAATATGTAAAGTATAGTTCTTGAATAATACTCCTTATTAGTTAAAAAATAATTTATATTTGTTTAACTTATTTTTTCTCTATTATCTTTGCTTAATTATAAATAAGCAACATTGACAACACCTAAAACCAACTGAACACTCGACAAAACACACAAGACTACCAAGCGAGTCCAGTAACTAAAAATACTAAACGAAGCATCACCTAACCATCATCACAGCCAGTCATTGGCATCAGAGCCGAAATTATGCCGCAAGCACACCGCAGTGTCCACGCTGCGTGCACGCAACGTCCACGCAACGACGCACGTACACAGTAAATGGAAGCTTGCCTTTGTTAAATTATATACATGTAGCGATCTCCGTAAAGCGTTAGATTTCGATTTAATACTTATTATGAATGGCTAACCAGCGATTTGGCTTTTGTTTTAGCAAACCGAATTGTTGGGAAGTGTGAATATTGAGAATCGCTTTTGATTGTAGCTTTGATTGTGGTCTATTTTGGACGATAAACGGGACTGTAATCTATTAAGTATCTTTGTTATGTTTTGACACTAAACTACTTGAACAATTTTGATGTCTTTCTTTCTAATAAAAGAAGAGACAGGCTCATTTTTACCAGAAACTTGAAAGCTTAATTCTGGGTAATAATGCGAACACTTATGTTACTTATACTCAATTCGTTGAGGCACGTAAAGGCAAACAATCTTACATTAGACAATCTAAATCTTCGTGACAACACATATTAAATAAAAAGGGACAGGTTTACTTCAGTGTTAAGTTTGATTTGATTTTTGATCTTTATATTTTTCATTTTTTTATTTTTTTCTAGGTATCTTAACAAATGAAGTATAAATCCGCTGCCTAGCTCAAAACATCTCCACTTACGCCAAACCTCAGACACGTCTGGATACCCCCGTAGGGGTAATAACAGCCACAATCACACAGTTTACCCACAGATTACATCCCAACCGCACCAATAACTCAAAACAAATTGAATTTGCACTGTAGCCCCATTTTTTACATCAAAATCAATTTGAAAACGCCAAAGGGTACCTTGGCTTAACTGCCGCAGAAGCGCGCATCTGAGCTTCGCCCACGTCTTTCAAATTCTAATATGGCTGAACAATAGAACTAAAATCCAACGTCCATGGTTATAATGAAAAATAAACAATGCTAGGTTGATTTAGGTCCACAGTAAACATATATAATAGTGGGCGGCTGCTACCCCAAGATTGCGAAGGGTCTTTTGTTGACCCTACTAGGGGGATTTAACTGCATTTAATATATTGCATCATTTCATGCATATGAGACGGATTTTGATTTGGTTGCAGTTTTGGGATTGTTATTTTGGTTATAATAAATTTATCTTGTGTTAATAATGCATATTGAACAACTGTAAATTATTTTTTATTATTATTTTAAAATCCTATCGTCTAATGATCATCTATAGAGGGCAGACACGATGGCATTTATAGATTGGTGTAAAATACTTTCTTGTTGGTTACATAAACGTGATAACAACAAAAATATGCCGAATATATGTTTTCTATGGTTGATGCAAAGCTTACAAATTACATTAAAAAATAGTTATATTTCATGAACTTTGATTTCACACAATTTGTACCATCCCAAGAACCGTTGAGACCCATACATTTAATTTAACCACAGGCCAATACACGTTAATAGTATTGAACATAAAAAACAGTGAAAAAAATTAATGGCTCTGCACTTGACATGCAAAAGAAACCTTTCCCACATTACCTTACAAATCTTCTCATTTTAAATCAGGGGTCTTACAACACGAATTAAAGTAACAGGTTTAAAAACTGCCCACGTACCACGAAGTTTCTTTTTTTTGACTAATAAAAACTACTAATAATCAACAAATTGATACATTGAGACCAAAGTTCTGAGCTAACAAATTAAAAAAATACAGACGAATAGAAAACCTTCTTTTATTTGAAGTCGGTAAAAATTAAGCATGTCCCATATGAGTAAGCGGGACGGCGCGATGCGCAGTGTAAAGAGGCATCTCTTTTTTACAATTGTTAAAGTTTTACTTCAGGATCTCGTGGTACAGGACGGTCTTAAACCTAAGTACTACAGACTGAATTGAGTACCTCTAAATCTTGTATTCCAAAAATTTTATTTGACTTGTTAATTAATCAACTTAAAGGTACTTTATACGACTTAGTATTTTAGATGAGATTAACCCTTAAAACGACTGAAACCTGGCTTTAGATGAAAGGTTTTTTTGCATTGTTTTTGGTTTAGGCTAAGTGAAATGGGATTATCAATTTTGTGTACATTTTTGACTGAGTATGAATAGATTTGCATTTAATGTTGGCAGTTTGAATTTAAAGATAATTGCATTTGTAATTTAATTACTTAAACAGATGTACTTTAAAGATGCAACAATTTACTCAAGTGTATTTATCAGGATTGATCGACTAGTTTTGGATCCAACCAGGTTCCTTGATCCTGAGTTGACGCTATGGTGGGGTCGCGAGTCAAAGTCCTCGAATAAAATACGAACTAAAAAATAACTAACTAATTACCTACTGCTTTTCTTTTAAATCAAGTAACGTTTATAAGCAAGAATCTTCCTTGATAAATGGACTATCGAACGCAATGAACCGGTCGCGCTGGAGAACATATGGAGAGGCCTATGTCCAGCAGAGGACAGCTATAGGCTGTGATGATGAAGATGATGATGAATCGCAAAACGCTCTATTTTTTTATGCAAATCGATACAGCAGTTTCTGAGATAAGCGCGTTACAAACAGACGTCTTCAGCTTTCTTACATTATTATAGATACAAATTAAGTTCAATATACTTTCGACATTATTCTATAGACGAAAAAGCTTTTTTCATTTCAAAGACACTGTCCTACAACCTCTATATTTAAACAGTATATTTATGTTACACGTAGTGACAGGGGCAACCTTACTGATATGATTTATTATATTTCAGGCCCTTATCGACCCATGGACTCGAAATGAACTTAGCGTTAAACCTTTTTGATTGACATTTTTGAATAATGTTGGCGAAATTAATCTTTTGTTTTTGAGTGGTCGATGGATTGTTTTTATGTTATTAGCCTTGCGGATTTTTGGACATCTTCTGCTTATTGAAAAATGTAAATGAAATATAGTTTATGATATTATTCTGTAACGATAAAGTAGGTTTTAAGTTTTGGTTTAATGATTTTCGTAACCAAAAATCTCATTTTTTTTTAATATTGGATGGATTGTTTTAAATTCTTCAAGAAATTTTGATAATGCTAAAATATTTTGAAAAGTGTTTTACGTAATAAATTTGTAACCGGATATTAAATTAAAATAAGATTTCATTGCAAAAAAGCCCAAAAAAAGATTACTCCATTATAAATATTCCAGAATAATTGTCACATTTTTACACACCCACCCACATATCAGCTAACCGAATCCAAATAAATTAACAAGTGGCTCCATCTATCCGTCAAATGCAATCAAAATGGCGCCGCGAATTATTCAATTATCAATTTTGGCGGGAAATTTCGGGGAGCATAATGAAATTTGTTAAAATTGATCCCTATTTGGTAAAATATTACGAAAGCTAAAATAGAGTATACCAATATGAATAGAATTTCGCTATTATTATGAGAAGGGGTCGGCAGTGAATGAGTAGTTCTTTCTAATTCGTTCTGACGTTGAGTGAGTGAGTGAAGTATAAACAAATGGGTAATGGGAATATTGATTTTTATGGAGTTATTGTTATTGAATGAATGTATAGGGGATGATTAAGTTTTGAAGTGGTTTCGGTTTTTGATGGGTTGCATGTCGCAGTAATTTTTTTTTGACCTTTTTCTGTTATTCATTTGCATTATTGGTCTTTAATCTAGAAGTACGTAGGACTTCTAGGTAACTTCTAGTTTTTCATCTTGCTCTGTTCTTGATCATTTATGTTTTTTTTAACACACATACGGCCATTTTAAAAATTATTTTTTTATTTTTACTTATTTTTATTTATAAGAATGTAAATAAAATAAATATGAAGTATTTTCTTCTGATTCTCCTAACAGAAGATCCTTTACACCATCAACAGCATACCTTCCTAATTCACACAATATTTTCTACCTCTAAAACAAGCAAACAAACAAAAGCACAGAACAGTAAACACGAAAGGAATTAACCCCTGACACAGACAAACCGAAAGCTAACTAACATCCCGGATTGGCGCGAAACAAACTTACAACATAGTTATAGTATATGTTATAACGGGCAAAGTCGCAAAAAATTGTCGCAAAACTGGATAGCAATAACCGGTCGAACTATACCCACGTGGACTAGGCACTTGGATTAGATAAGTACAGGATATGGAATAAGAATTTGAAGTAAATTGTTCGGCGATACAAAATATGAAGAATAATGTGTTAAGTAAGTTAATCTGATTTAGATTATAATTTGAAATGTTTATGAAAGGGATCACAAATCTTGCCGGCCAAAAAATAACCCTCTATATAAAAAATGTATTTAGTATGAAAATTTATTATGTATAGCATTAGGAAATGCATAATCTAATTAATTAGCTATTTGTATTCTGTTTAAGTTACGTAACATTTTTTTGTTTTAAATACCTAACTATTTGACTACCAACACATCGTTGGATGAAAGTGTATCTCAATAGATATAATACAATAGTTTCTATCAAAAAACAACAGACTAGACATACATAACTAGACGTACCAAATGCCTAGCCAAGAGGAGCCGGAAGAATATTTATTCTTCAGTAGACTAGACGGCTAAAAATAACGTACCAAAATAATTCCGAGACCTAAACCAATATATTATTCCTTTAAAGATAGCCAAACCTAACATTATAGACCTATACAAATCCATTATCTGACCACTTGACTTTAAGTATTATTAATTTCACGATGCCAACATTATCCAAGCGATATTTCGAAACAAGATAGAGCGAGACAGACTTACACAAAAATTGCTTGTGAAAAAGAGATAGCGATAGTGTATAGTTTTTTTTCCTTGCTTGATTGTATTCTATTCCTGTTGTGTTGTATCCTGGTCCCGAAGGATCGAGAGAAGTTTTGATAGCAGATGCTCCGGCACCAATATTTGACGACGGCTCAGTACAGTTTTATTTAGTTTTCATTTTCCGCACGAAGGCACCGGTCGTTGTGCAAATTGTTGACAGAAGGTGTACTTGGGACATCACTTCGTATTTAATACAGGTGGCTTGAAAAATGCTACTTTTGTGTTGAAAGTTAAAGGAAGGAAGTTCATTAAAAAATCTTAAATAATATGTTTTCCTTTCTTATGCAATACTTACAGTTAAAAGTATTCTAGATTTGAAAACCCAAATAAAAGCTATCAACAGCTAACTAGCCTGAAAAAAACCCAATAAAGTTGTTTTACTTGTTTATTCAATTTCGTTTATTTTACTTGACTTCACTAATATTTCGTATGTTGATTTTTTATAAAACTAGCATAAAATCACAATGATTACAAGAAGAATTTGTGGGTGTCAATGTTCGGGAATCGAACCTTGAACAAGCTAGTACCACTCGACTATACACGCTCCTACTCTGTCCACCCTTTTCAACAATAAAAGCTTTATAATAATTGAATTTCTGTTTCAAACTTGCCGTCTGATATTTCTATACAGATACCATTTTTTTTCGCAATATAAAATGTTATTTTTATAGGGTTGACGCAGTATTCAATAGGGTTCTGTAACACTTTATTTTTTGTCCCATGTGATATGAAAATAGTTAATATTTACACTGTCAGTCTTTGACTGGGATTCGAAGATTGGTTTAAGATTTTACTACAAAAATACGTATACTCGATAAAGATAAAAATTTCATCAAAAAAATGAAGTTGGAAATCGTCACCCTGCAAGTTGCTAGAGCAAGCATTCTTCTTCAGCTAAGAAAAGTGTTTGCTCAGCTGTGGGGTAGTTTCAAAGAGCAAGCATTAGGCAAGGCACATTTGTCCTGGGTGGGAATCGAACCCGCGACTTTGGGTGTAGCAGTCAGGGTCACTAACCACTAGACCAACAGGTCAACATACGTCTCCCGTTTTCGCGTTTTCACGAACATTCAAGTCACATGCACTATGTCCAAGTATAATTTTAACAATGTTGTGTTAAGAACACAAAAACATACAACCCACTTCAAATAAGTAACTACTAAGCTAAACTTGATGACATTTTGAACCAAATGGCAGCAACTTCACCTTAAATAAAATAAGGATCATCATAATCGGTTCATCCATTTCGAAGTTCTGAGACAACAAAAAAAACAAAATACAGATGAATTAAGAACTGAAAAAGTTGAAAAAGCTCATCAGCATCATCATCATCTCAGCCTACAGCTGCCCACTGCTGGACATAGGCCTTTCCATACGTTCTCCAGAGCGACCGGTTCATTGCCACCTGCAACCAACGAGACCCAGCGGCTTTCACCAGGTCGTCGGTCCGTCTGGCAGATGAAAAATCTCGTTACACCCAATATAATATACTGTCTTGCTCCCACAGCGGAATAGTTTTTAAACCTCATTGTACAGGCTGCCCCAATCCCACGCAACATAAACCAACTGAACAGTTGTTTAACAAACATGTATTTAAATTTGACATTATTTGTTAAGGTCAACAACAGCTGTGCGTCACGGTTAGTGCCCAACTGATAACTGAACTAGTATTAGTTAAAAAAAGTAGTTAAAAAAACTCAATTTGCGGTTAGAATGTTGTTTGAAGGTCGATCCGAGGAAAAGGTCGTTTTGCTTTTGTTTTTTAGGGTTCGCAATGGGTAAAATTGGAACTTTATTACTAAGGGTCCGCTGTCCGTCTGTCTGTCATTCAGTGTCTGTCCATCGATTACCTGGTATCTGTATTTCATGATTTAGCTTCGGATGTGGTATATTTTTGTTGCCGGTCTAACAACAATCAAGGTTACGCAACGAATGGTATGGTCAAAAAATTAGTGCCCAATTTTCAAGCAAAGCTTATTATGTTTTTCATTAACCTATTTGTACGGAACCCTTATTGTCACAAGTTTCACTCGCACTTTACCTTTTTTTCTTTAATGCGTGTTTGAACTAGCGTGGGAGAATGTTGACTTCCATTTAAATTTGATGGCAATTGTTTGGAGTTGTAATACAATTGAGGAAGAGTGTTTTACGACTTTTTGACTGTCTTACGAGTCTTTCGTCTTGTTAATTAATAAACCATAAGTTTGAATTAGTAGTTCGAATTCTTTAAACTAAATTTTCTTCTCTTTTAATGTTTTTAATAAGTATATAAGTTCACTAAATAAGTCAGAGATTAACAAATAATTTATCAAGAAACTTCTTATCATCAAAATTCAAGGCACAAATAACACAGCAACAGGAAATACACCTTTTTCTTTAATATGAGTTATGTCTAATAACTATTGTCCTTTACGAGTATTACGACCACTACCTAGTTCTCCCACCAAAGTACCAAATTAAAAAACAAAAAAACCGTTTTATTTTTTATTAATGGCTTCCAAAAAACCACTTTCTGACCGGCTAAACATTTGATCGGATTTCGACAAATGGATCCGCCATTTATCCGTATAGATTGGATTCGACTTAGTACAAAGGGCCACCCTATTTAGGTTTAAATGTTAATACTACTGAGTGGACGTGTTAGTGACGTAAATGGTTGTACGGAATCAGGAATTGTAGGTAGAGACTAGCTGTTTTCCCCGTTTTTGCCACATTTTCCATTGTATCTTCGCTCCTGTTAGCTGCAGCGTGATGTTATATAGCCTAAAACCTTCCTCGATGAATGTATACTGAACACAAAAATAATTTTTAAATTTGAACACGTAGTTCCTGAGATTAGCGCGTTTAAGCAAACAAACAAACTCTTCAGCTTTATACATTAGTATAGATAGAGTATAGATAAGGAGACAAGTATTAGGACAGAATTGGTTTTGTCTAACAATGGTTTTTGTGTCGAGAACGGTGTTGTACTTAGAGTATTGAATCAAAGCAAATCCATTTATTGTTTTCACAGATAAAAGGTAGATGTTACAAGTTTAACAATATATAATTAAGATTAGTCTGATTATTAAGATACATCTATAGGAAGGATACCGTTATTTGATATGTTTAGTAACTTATCGGGTGGATAAGAACATTTTTGTTTTTTAGTTATATAAAAACGACTCTCGCACTAAGGAATTTAATCCTTGTGTTTCGTCAGAGGGGGGGGGGGGATCACAAACATTCAAGGCATTTCTACGCGGGGATCGAACCAGCGACACGACGCGCATGGTAGGTTTTTGGTGTGGTGGCCATTTCATGATTAATTAACAACTTTACCACACAAATAGAATAAAAACAAAAACCTCAATAATTGCAAATACAGATTTAGTTTCCTAATAGTGAATGGTGATCGTTAATTTATCATGAAATGATTTCGAAAAAAAAATGTTTTCCATCTCATCAAATACAATACACCATATAATATGAATTACAGTACCTTTTGTGTTTGTTCATTAAAATAATTTAAATACTATTCAATTGATTGAAATAGATTCAATATGAAAATGAATAATAAGTAATATCAGGCTGTAAATGTTTGTTCTAGTTAAAGAGCTTTTACATATAGACAAAAATTTAGCTTTGATCATACTTTTGCTTACTGCTGGATGCGATCTTCGATTCCACCATTTATATTTTTTCCTTCAAATTTTTTTTGTCCCTCAGGATGAGATAATTAATAAAAAAAATATTGTACCTGATTAACGCTCAAACCTCAACGCTCACTCCAATAAACACTTATCCCTATTATGTTAAGAAGAATTCCTCCAACAGTGCTACAGTGCCATTATACATTATATGTATATCAGTAATATAATTTAACTTTGAAAATTTCACATTGATACTTGCATCGGGTTCGAACTTACAACCTCATCCATACAAATCCATTCACTGCACCACGAAACCATCACAATTTTATAACATAAACATTTTAACAACCACAAAATTTCGTTTACAACATTTATTACAACCCACAAAATTAAAAAAAAACAATGTTTGATTGCAAGTAGATCAAAATGCGGGAATAAAGTTTAATTTAAACTCCCTTTTTTAACCTAACCCCTGATACCAGCAATAACTTAACAACTTATCACGAGTTCAATCAGCTGTAGATCATAGAACGGAATAGAGGGAGTACCACCATCCCTTAAAGAACTCTTGCAAGTGTGAAAGCGAGACAACGCATTACAGAGTATATTGCCATCTCCCTTCTACAGCTATAAGAGTACTTTAAGTTTTGATAGTAGACCCCTATTGAAGATCATAGTACGGAACCGTAGGGTGTATTGTATACGCGTCAGTGCGCACGCGCATATATAATGTTACAGCTTTGATCACACATATGGTTGAACTTTGATTATTTTTTTAGTCAATTTGTTATGCAAAATTGTGAGTTGTAGTCGAAAGTTAAGAGTTTCGTTTTAGGGTTGGTTAGTCAAATATAATACGGATCATATTTTTTCTGGAATGCTATGCAAAAATAGACATAATAGACCCCTGAGAAATAACCAAAACTATTATAACTCTACCAGCATGTTAGTATCCCAATACTAAACAAAGGCCTTTTACATATAAAGAAAAATACAAAAAAATAATTTAATACTTATGTTTACAAAAAGAAAAACATAAAAAATAATGAATGTTGCTAAAGCTAACGGTAATATGGAAATAAACAAAAACTATATAATTATTTTTGTACATACATGCCAAATAACAAGAAAAAAGAAACGTTTAATTTCTTCATCAAACCAAGTAAATTATAGTATACACACTTAAATGCAGAAATTAAATAATTACGGCCTACCTACCCACCATCGAATGGCTTACATATGACACTAAAGTACCAATTTGAGCCAATTATTTGGCCTGTAGTGTATTTGTAAGAAATAAGGACATCTGTGTACCTTCACACGTCGTAATAGGTGCCTAGGAATAGTGTAGAAAATACTGGAAAAGCTAGATTTTTTCGTGTTAACATGTGATTATTGTAACTGCAAGTAAACGTTTCTTGGATGTATAGGTTGAGTAGCAAAAGGTTTATAATTTTTATAAAAAAACTGCTTAAGTGTGTGTCGAATTCCCGATACTGAGAGTTCCGTACATTTTTTTTATCTAGTCCACTGTGTCCTGCTGCTGGGCAAAGGTCTCCTCCAAATCCTTCCACGATTTTCTGTTCTGGGCCGCATGGAACAAATTATGCAAAAGAAAAAAAAAGTACATTGGTCGATCACATTTATGATTGTAACAAGCTTTGCTTAACCTCGTTGTTCCTTGTATATGCAGATTTTATTTGTTAGCAAAAATTAATCATTTCTTAAAACATAAATTGCCTAGCTATAATATATAATAATAATAAATAAATGCGGACAACATATAATGTTTTATGAGATAAGGACGATAATTCTAGGGTTCAGTTTTCACCCTTTAGAAACGTCAAAAAATACCAAAACTATGTATCATTCGAAATATTGCCCACAAAACATTCCCACCCATTCGCAATAGCAATTGCAAATCACAAGGACCATTTAACGAGTGATAACGATGACGTATCTATTTAGTTAAACGGTCATGATTAATTCATGAGCCGAGCGGAGCCGCCGGCAGCAATATGTATTATTAAACTTGTGTGAACGGACGGACGGATTGCCATTTTGTTATGTAATATTCATGGGTACACTTGATACTTAACTATGTTTCTCGTTCTATTTCTAGGTTGATGCGGTCTTTTTGGAATAGTTATAACTGTCTTATGGACGAGGACCAGGTTTGACCCAAACGCAGGAAAATTACGAATGTGACTACAAAGTATGTCCTTTCTTAATTATTCTAAGATAAGATAAGACGACTAATGGTGAAGGAAAACGTCATAAGGAAACCTGGATTAAAAATATTGACATCTGAAATCGCCAACCAGCAGTGAGCTAGCATCGTGGTCAATGATCAAACCTCCGCGAAGAAGCCTGTACCCTGTAGAAGGACGAATAAAGGCTGTCATAATTTTATAGTAATTGTTTGAATACCGTCAATTTCTGTCCTTACTTATAACTGGAGTTGATAGTCCCTAGTAGATACCTACAATCAAATTTTAGATTAAAGTTCGCAAATTTATAGTGCTCTGCATGTAGGACCTGTGCCCCGTACTTAAAAGTAGAATAAAAAAAAGTCTGAACACTCTGAACAGAGAAACGAAACATAAAAAAAATATTCTTTTTACACTAAAAGGTCAAAATCAGTCCAGGAACATGTATCACAATAAGACTTAGTAATTGTAACTAATGTTAGAAATTTATGCAAGCACTATCCATAAACCAGCTAGCCATTTAAAATGCAAGAAAAAATTCTAGGCTCATAATCACAAAGCTAACATTCTAGTCCGGCTGACAAATGACGAGACTTAGTAATCTAGATCACTGAGATAAAATTAAATACTTCCATTTATAGTCGAAGAACTCATATTTATATTTAATGTTATTACTATACTACCATAAATAAAGTTGCAAGAACTAATTAACTGTAGCTTACTGGAGTTACTGGTGGTCCTACAAATATCGTTTATAAATCATAAATTATATTTCTTCTGTAGAAAAAAATACGCATACCTTTTAGTTGAAAAAATATTTGTTCTTGATATATTTCTTTGAATTGTTTTTGAAATCCTCAAATATGTAAGCAAAAAAGTCTAATTGTATGATAAGCATTGAATATGGGATCAGTACATTACAATCTGTAAATGTTTCTGTCAGCAAAAAAGAATATAATACAATAGGAAACGACTCAAGTTCAAATTCGTTTATTCAATTTGGGCTATTTAGTTACGGTTTTGCAACTGAGATCAGTTACCCATGCCGACTTCAATTTGACATTCTTTCCTCAATTACTAAATGTACTATAACACCAGCCTATAGATGTTCCACTGTTTGGTATAGGGCTCTTTCTATATACGGAAGGTATGAGCGGGCTGGAGATGATATTAAAATATTTTCACCATTAAAATTTTCTAGCAGAGTAGGGAGAAAAGTAGGTGCAAAATATTCTCAAATATGTAACATCTACAAAAACAGTCTCCCCAGGCAACATGCAAAATCTTCCCACCTCTCAAGGTCAACCTTCTGGACCTCAATACATCAACAATTAAATGACTCAGTGGCTTAGTGATCGATCTCAAATGCACAAGGTTGCATATTCAAACCCACGCGAATAGCAATGTGAGTTCAATAACGAATACCAACTTGGCTAGTAATTTTAAGGCATCGCTTATTTGGAATTTTGCCCGCTTAAGCCTTACATTGTTGTTTCCTAATTACTTGTGACATCTGTTTGGCACAATTTGAGTATGCATACGATTTTCTCTTGGAAAAACTGTGTTACTGTAGCGTGAAATCTGTCTCATATAGAAAGAGCATTGGTTCAATTTGTAGAGTTGAATTCTGTCTCGAATATACGGAGCATTGATCATAATAATAATGCTTTCAAATGGGTGTTGATTTCGCAGTCACTATAATAAATACTGGTACATAGAAAACACCCAGACACTGAACAAATTATCGTGCTCATCCCACAAATATTTGTCCTGGGTGGGAATCGAACCCACAACCTCCGGTATAGCAGGCAGAGTCACTAATCACTAGACCAATTATCCAGTCATGTGTAAGTTAGAGTTACTCGAATTACAAGCTTTGTTATTTGAATAATCTCATAAATTCTGTTTGACTTACAGGCACAGTCAATAGCTAGACCCATCTTGAGAAAATTGGCAAACATTCGTATAACATAAAAGCATAATGAGACATTAGTAGTCGTTCACTGCAATACTACCGGATAATACATAAATATATCAATTTCATAGCAAAAGGAATCACATTAACAAAGACCATGTATCGTCTGCAACACAAACAGTACGCTACCAAAATATTTTATTGTAGGGTCGGCAAAAAAAAAAGTATGAAAATAAATTGCTTTGAATTTTTTAAAGATTCCAGTTACTAAAAATATGTTCAAGTGGGAGTCGGACTCGCAACAAGGATTCTTTATATACAGATAAATAAATATATACACAGAAAAAAAAATGCAAAAAATATATTCTCTGATCACCCATCAAATTTATGATCGTACTAACAGTTGCCTTACTTTTATTTGTATTTTATTATTTGTCGGTAACAGAAATACGTTATCTGGGTATAGTTCAACTGAGTAACTATAATATAGTCTGAGTAACAGACAGACAGAGAATGCAGTTTGGTTTTTAGCCTTTTGTTATATAACCCTAAAAAGGAGATGATGTAAGCGCAACCACAGTAAAAATCTAGCTATTTTATATTCCACTGAATAAGCAAGAATAAATAGCGCTGCAAGACTACATGAGTGTGTTACACAGGTATTCTCTTGGGAGGGCTTGGCTTACCGATGTAAAGAAATCCGTGTTCCGTGAAAATTTCAGTTTTACACATTACAATACAGAAAATTCAGTCAGCTCATATTTTTATACAACTTTCATAACGTGCAAGTTACATTCACAAAAAGAAGATAGAAGATATCTTATAGAGGATAAGAAAAATCTGGTTGTCCAAAGATGGGCAAGGATTGCTGATGAGATGGAATGTCATTTCATTTAAAGAAAATTACATATTTTGGAGGGTTATAATTTTGTAACCTTCGTATGAGTCATGGTTAACCTAGGGTCTAGCTTTTTTCAAAATCTTAAGAACTCGGACATTTTTTAAGTCTTTTTGAAAAAATCTCAGGTGGTTTGCTGGTGATGTTTTCCTATATCATAATGTATTCGCTGTTTATTTAAATATCCTCAAGTGTCAACTTTGATGTCTGTCACTAAAAAGTGTTATGTAGAGTCAAATAGACATTTAACGTTGTCACTTAAAGTTTTATGTATCACGTCAGTAAGTTTATCCTAAATGTTTGTCAATTCTTTGACAGACAATTCATTCTTACGACCCGTTTACGCAAGTTATTGTATTTAACAGGAAAACATGGAGTTTTCCGTGAGAAAAAATATTAAATTATACGATAGACAGTTCGAAATTGGCGGGAAATTGACGGGAGATTTGTTTAGGGGCCTCTTTCTTTTGCATATTTTTTTTTTGAGATGAATGTTTTGACATCTTCGTTTCCCAAATTGTTTTAGTTATACGCTTTTTGTTGGCCATAGGTATAAGTAGCACCACACAATATAGAAAAAGAATTATCAAAAGAAAAACAAAAGTAAAGAGTTCAATCCTTTACCTACTGTGTTTTAAACAGAAACACTGCGTGGAATGATGAAGCGAAAGGCACGTGTAAGGATAGTCTTTATGCTGCAGTGGAACAGTTTGGGGTAATCGCTAAGGTATAACGTAAATATGCATAAGAAACAAAAATACTAAGCAGTTATAAAATACTAAAAATCGAGTTTCCAAATTGTGAGATCATGAGTCGGTCGTGCCAGATTGCAAATATTTATACAATGATTTCGGTGATTCGGATGGATAATTCTTGAGACTTTTTATCGGGATCGCTTGAATAGTTTAAGAGCTATGATTGCTTAATAATGAGCTAATGACGGCTGGATTGCGCATGATAAAGAACTTTGTGTCTGTCAATTTAATCCTAATTCAAAAATAAAAATACTTCAAATCTTAAACCAAACTCTTCTCCTACTTAATCAACCGTTTCCTTCTAACACAACACATACCTGAACCTTCAAAAAACAATAAATTATCATTTGCCCCATTTGTCTGCTTTCCATGCTGTCGGTACACAGAGGCCATTAGGTCCGTAATTGTGCGCGCGTTGGCTTCGGGCCTAATACAGTGGCATGCTTATGTTGGCCTAGATAGATACCTGATGTGTATACCTAGGTATATGGTAAAGGATAAGATGCTTTTGGACTTGTTTGCTCTAAGTGTGAAGGTATGTTGGTAGTTTTTTTTTGGGAATTGAGGATAGGGGTGGATTGATAACATCTTGTGTTTGGAGTGGTGGAATATGATGACAGATTTTATTGTTTTCTAGTATTACAGTTTATTATAAATAATTTGCTTTTTCATGAAGTCTTGTTTTTTCATATTTTTTTTTGTCTCGAATCATTCTATAAATCCAATAATGAATGAATGGGTGTGATTGATTTGCTATAACTGTCTGTCTGGTGTTATAGCGGTAACAGATATAAACTTCCACCAGCTATCACGGTTAATGAGATATAGCCTGGTCACAGACAGACGAACAGACACTGGTGCTAATACCTTTGGGTAGGAAACCCTCTAGCATTGCTACAACAATTAAACATAATAAGATCAATAAATTAGTAATCATCAATTAGAAACTACCCTCACAAAATACCCAGTATTATTATTTTTAACAACAAATATGTACCTCCACGCGAGTGTACAAAACGCTGATTAAATTTTAATCCCGATTACTTCAATTAACCTTAGCTGTTTGGAAATTGATTGGTTTTCATTATGCAGAACGATTTTGATCGGATTATTTTTTGCTTTAATGAAGTACGGAGGAAATGATTTGTTTGGGGCCTATTTTGTTAAAGAACCCAAAGGGTCGAATTATAATTTTGATAATTATATTGGACAAATTCAATTTTTCGAGTAAGATTAATATTATTTATTTATTTATTGAATAGAATAGAACGGTAAAAACTAATTACACTACTCATATACACATAAAACATAACTTATTATCAAGATCAGTACTTATATCTAATCGGTACAACATACGAAATTTTAATATAAATTAAAGATACAAGGAAATACAAGAAAAAATAATAATATCAGATACATGGGAAAAGCTTTCATCACATTTCTTTCAATTTTATCCTTATCAATAGACAGCAATACAGCGACAACTACTAATTACAGAACATCATCTTTTAAACACACGTTTTACATTAACACAGTTAACAAGAACCGATCACTCCAACACACCAACTACACACTAACCAATAGATCGATGCGAACCCATCAAAACCCCATGCCGCGACACAAAGGACCCGATTCAAAGACATCTCTACTCACAATGGAAAGAAACACCAAATTCTCTCCACACTTTTAATTCACCCCTTTCGAGCGACCTTTCTATTTCTCCAGAATTATTTGCTCGTTCACAATGGACCAAACAGCGAAAGAATCCAGGACCGAATGGATGAAAAGATTGGACACGGCTGTGAGAGCCCTTGGAGTGTCTTTTGTGATGGAATATTTTTAAGGGCGTGGGTTTTTGTTGACGCTGGACGTTGCCTACAATACGCTGGAGGCAGCGTCTTGATATTTTCTTGTTTGCCGGTGTCAGCTTCATGGTGCTAGCTCAGAAATCATCATTTAGTTATTCGCTGATCAAATTTAAGCGCTTAAAGATACAACAGCAGTATATTTAATTTTCTGGGTGTTGATGAGATTTCTGTATCTATAAGTATATGAAAAAATGGAACCTTATTATTGAGTAACCGCTGTTTGTTCGTCTCTGTCTGTCCGTCATCACGTTTTATCTCATGAACCTAGATAGCTAGACAGTTGATTTTTTTTTCAGTTTTTGATTTTTTATTGCCACTTTAACAAAAAATAAAGCTCTAGCTTAAGTTACAGAACAAGTGTAGTTACGGTAATAATTTGATAGACAGTCAATTTTTGTGTCATTTTATATTCTTACTCTTTTTGCAGAAAAAAACAGTTTTATTTAATTTGGAATACAGTTACAATAGCATCCACTACTTATACAGAACAAAACAACCAAAAATAATCCAAAAACACAGTCTCCGGAAGGCGAGAGATGTAAAAAGGTTTAAAAACGTGACGCAACGTACGACACTACGTTAAAGCCGGCCTACAACGTTTGACAAGAGACGTTTTCTAAGATTCTTGAGGACTTGAGAACTGCTGATTCAATTTTCCATTGAAACCAGGTATATTTGAAGGTAAGCAAATTTCAAGGAGGCTTTATTGCTTTTCGTGAAGTTATGACTTTTAGTGCTTTGTACGTATGGCTCGGATATGGTTTAATTGTCTTATGTAGGAGGGTGGGGTTTTGAAAATTGATGGATATGGATAATGTTTTTGTTCTTGTTAGGTAAAATGTTTTAAATTATTCAGTTACATTGTTGAAGGATAAACGATTTGTGAAACTAATATTGTATGCGTCTGTCTTCCCTTTTCTTTGTTCTTCTTCCAACATAGTATATGTATTTTTAGTATATGTGTTCTTTCTGGCCAAGGTTTCCTAGAAGAAACCCCAAAACTGTGTGACGCTCTTTTGTACATAGTTTCTTTGTAATTTTATTATTTGACGAATTTGTGTAGATTAAAGATAAAATAAATAAATGTGCAAAAATCTTTTTACCATGCATCATCAGCCCAAAAATTACCTTCTCATACAACACTTGCATACCAAACAATATAAAAACAACAAAAAAACATAACTATAACTTCTAATTAAACCCACTATCCGATACAAGTCACTTCCATTTCCCAAAAACATTACAGGAGAGTAATCTCACCAACTAAACATGAACAGTTCGAAGACAATATATTTCTTCAATACAAGCAATCAGGTGTGACGACAGGCTGTTTCATACAAGTCACTTTGGACTAATAGCTTATATCTACCAGCAGGGTAATCGAAATTGAAATCTCAATTTAGTATACAGAATTGTTATTGTGTAGGAGAGCTATATGAAAAGGAGGCTCGAGTTGTATAGGTTTATAATATCAGCGTATATATTTCCCACGGCGTGGCAAAGACTTCTTAACGGATTGGGAAGGTTTTAGCTTTGATCGTGACGCTAGCTCACTGCGGGTTGGTGATTACTGATTCTAATATTTGGAATTCAGGTTTCATCCTGTTATTTTCATTAACCTTTTGTAATTGGTGTCTTAGAATTTAGAATATTAAAAAATACATATAACTTTGAAAAAGTCACATTGATTGGCTTGCGTTGGGATCAAACCTGCACCTCCTACATATAACTCCATGCGTAGAATCGCAAGGCCACAATCTAATTTTATCCAATTCAACCATCAAAGCGTAACAAACAGACTGACATTCACACGTGTATAATTAGTATGCATTGATACATTTTCAATATTTACACAGAAAACATATGATATTTTAATTATCTGTATAAACTACGTAGTTTCAGTAATTCAAATTAATATATTCGCTAACGGTTCCATTTATCGAGCCTCTAATTTATTCAGGACTAATTGAATATCAAATTGGTATCTAAGGACCAAATTGAAAACAGGACCAATTTCAATGTACAATGGAGATTTATGATTTATGATTTGTCATAACAAGTGAAACACGTGCGTCTTGCATTTTGGTATTAATTATTCTGATTGGTTTTCTTCTAGAGATTAATTAAATTGAATCTAGACAACTTCACTCTATTAAAATTTTATCTAAATCGGTCCACCCGGTTTTATAGTTACAAATTGCATTGTCATCGGGCTTGAAGCTATAATGAAAATTTCAGCCTGCAACCTTATCGGGAAGTGCCTCAAAATTTAGTTGCAGAAATCCAACCGGAACAGCAAACAAACAGATTTTTGGAAATTTATTTCAGTCAATTACTCAATTAAATATAGCCGATTTGTCTCGCAAATATGCGAACTGAATAATACACCTTAAATTAAAATGTGTTTAGCAATTTATCTTACGGTGCAGTAACTAAATCTTACCCAAACCTTTTTACAAAAATAACTAGCTTATATGTCTCACTGGGCCAATCTGTATATTAAAGATTAAGCCTCCATACATCACCAAACGGGTGATTCTCCAGAAAAAAATAACACAAGTTAACGTCGTCATTATCCTCACCAACTGGTCTAAGTAACTGTAGTACTAAATTTTTAAGTAATCTATTAATAGCCTGAGTACTTTACGAACTCGGATAAAAATAATATAGAATACATCAATCTGCAGTATCAAAAGTGTGGTGAGGATAATGACGTTTTTAACTTGTTTTACTTTTTTCCGGAGAATCACCCAAACACTACCTCTTGATATCTCTGCATTACCCTATGGTTGACTGGTAGAGAATGCCTCAGGCATTAAGTCCGCCATTGTACATTTAATGTATAGAAGTGTAAATAAATAAATAAATAAAAACTTAGTATCCGACTGACTAACAAAAGATCAAACACCACACCATAAGCAATAACATAGGTCTAAAAGACCAAACCATTCAAGCGCTGCTGAGCATGTATTGTATAATAAATAGTTAAGCCGCTCTCAAACCGGAGCACCGTTAAAGTAAGGTACGGCATTGATTAAACTTGGTATTGCTCCAGTGATTGTGCCTGCACCGCTCCAAGATTTCTTTCTTAGAGAACTTGGAATTTTGAAATATGGAATAGGAGGCATGTCGAAATGTGTAAGAGGGATTTTTTTTCTTCTGTCAGTATTTATAATGCTTAGAATCCATCGAGTATCAATTGCGTTTATGATTAATAGTATAATAGTTCAAATTTAGTGTCCAGAAAACCATTTTGATGCTTGGTTTCAAAGCAGTCTTAATTATTGTAGAAAGTCCTATTGTACTTTTTCTTGATTTGGCAAAATAAAGTATGTAATTCTACTATACGTGCGTCTCTGAACTTCTCCTAGCTTGACCGATTTGAATGATATTTTTTTTACATTCACAAACGACTCTGACAGATCGAAGTTCGCGGGATACACTAGTTAGTAATAAAACAAAATCATCATCATTAGCTTAAATTAGTCCACTGTTGGACAAAGGCCTCTCCTACGCCACGCAACTGAACTCAATCTTCAACTCTTCCTCCAATCCCTGCCCACTGCCTTGCAAATATCAATACCCCACCTGGTTAAAAAAGCTAGAAGATCATTTTTAGAAATACTTTGAATGATCATATATTAAATGAAAATAAAAATGTCTTATCCATATTTCTACTTTCTAAGCTTAATACTTATGACTTACACGGGCATAATATGTACTCTCGACACATTCTACTACGTAACGTTTTCAGTTCACAGCTGTTTTCAAAATATAGGTGTTTTTTATCTAATTCAAATCTGTTCATATATAATACTAGCTGACAGAGCAAACGTTGTTTTGCGATATAAATGAGTTCTGGGAAAAAAATTGAGTTCTCAAACCTATGCAATATGCATACAAAATTTCGTGAGAATCGGTCCAGCCTTTTCGAGTTAGTTCAATTTTGTACGCTAGACAGAATTAATATATTAGATTTGCAGTATAATATAATACTTAACATAAAATATATCCTGGGACAACTCACACACGGTTATCTGATCCCAAGCTAAGCAGAGCTTTTGTCATGGTAACCAGATAACTGATAAACTTATATATTTCCAAATACATACATTTTATAGATAAATTACGCCCGGACACCAGAACAAATGATCATGGTCAACACAAATCACGACCTCCGGTATAGCAGTCAGGGTCACTAGACCAACAGCCCCGTATTAAAGATTTATTATTTTGACAGTTACATTAAAACTAATAATCACTTAATTGCACAAATTAGCTGTTAAACAATTATTTCAAGTAATATGATAGCTGTCATATCAATTAATTAACTATTATATTCGTTAACTAAATGTCCAATTAGTTGTGTTAAACGTATTTTTGTTACATTAAAAGTAAAATAACGTTTAATAGAAAAGCATAAAATAATAGTTTCTTACTAATGTTTTAAATGAAATATCTTTAAATGCAAGCTTGAAATAACATTTTTGGATCAAAGGACCATTTTTATTTTATTTAAACACAAAATTTAACCGGTCTGAGTGAAAAAAAACATATTTCAAATAGAGATGTCCTTAGAATTAATGATCGTATAAGATATTACTTGACTCAATTTTGTTTTTTTTTTATATGTTATTAAAGGGTCAACAGAGAATCTGTGGAAATTTCAGCTGTTTAATATTATGAGAGCCTGGCGGCAGACGGACGGACAAATAGCTGAGCCTTAGCCTTAAACAGGGTTCCGTTTTGAACTAGCTAAAAACCTAACCTCTGATGAAGGCTAAATTGGCAGCTCCATATAAAAAAATACATAATACCTGGAAAATGTATAAAAACAGTAAGAAAATATAACCTCACTAAAGTGACCAGACATCGACCAGCATTTAGTTATATAAAATAATATTTAATTAATTCTAGAGTAGTTTTCTGTTTAGAATTTATGTTATACATAACTATGGACTATTATGAAATAAGTCTGAAATAAATATTATTATGTATCTCTTTTCATTCACGGGTTAACTTCATGCGAAGAGACCCGGTCCTTTTTAAAGGCGTGAACGGGGACACAGGTCCAACGTGCAGAGGCCTTCTTGAGAACTTTAATTTACAAAGTGATGGGGCATCTACTAGGGATCATTCACCTCTGCTCTATGGCAGAACAGACATGAAGAATCCAAAGTAGATGCAGAACTATTGCAAGTATGTGTGTAAAATCAATTAGACTATTATAATATATATGAGACATTGTTACGTGGACCAGTTCCTTGAATTATCCGGTAAACTATGGCACCTGCCTCTCTACACATGGTGATGTAAATAAATTGGCAGGCGGTGACTCGCCACTCACTAGATGGGCCCCCTATGATACCGTCACGATTGACAGCAGGTGGGCAACACCAGTGCGAGTGGCTAGGGGTGTAGAGAGGTGCGACACCGATTTCACCATCGCGGGTCACAGACCCGGAGCGGGTTTCCTCGTTATTACGCCATTAGACACTTCCACCCCCGAGCATATAGCTCTAGCGACCCCTCTCTAGCCAGCCAGTTAAGGCAAGAAAGAGCTGGGAGTCCCCGTAAAGAGTGACCCCCTGGGGCATTCAGGTTCCGTTGTGTCGCTACTCACAAACAGCTCGCCACAAGCTGCCCTGCGGATATATTATTATTATTATTATTATTATAAAGTAAACGTTTAATATTTTAAATACTAAAATCACAAGCTTTAACGGTATATAAAACTATGGAACATCACTGCTATGTTTTCAATCAAAAACAAGGAAGGCACAAGCTCTTTGGAATCAAAAATAGTTTAGATAGTAACGTCAAGAACATCTCTCGAATAAAACTAGACATACAAAACAGGTAAAAGAATTCCTATAACTTTATTAAAATTATATTTTACAAAAAGTTTCCATACCATTTTATACATTGGTCAGAGCTTCGCAACGCGATACACTTGAAAAACACAGCTAACCAAAATATGTCACGGAATAGGTAACAAACATACAAAAAATTCATGCATTACAGATTAAACATTTCGGTAATTTATCTTAGTATCAAAGATTGCGTAAGATTCTAAAATACATTTTTTCCATCAAAAGAATTTCAGTAAATACCAGTGGTGATTTCGCTTGGGCTACGTCCATTTTTATTCTGTGCGATATGTTTTATGCAGGAGACACGACCAGTAAGACGAATGACGCAGACTTGACCTTAAAATACGAAGAATCGATTGTTTTAATGCAAATGTTAGTGTCAGAATAATTAAGACTTTTTTGCGTTGGTTTTTGTTAACAGTGTCTAGAATACACAGACGGGTTTAATTTGATCGTATACTTAAGATGTCTTGTAATAAATCTTTGAAGGCTTCAGATTGAGATGTTTATTTTCTCGAATTCTTATTTTTATATATGCCAGATTATTTCGTAAGTAATAGAAATAGTTCGGTTTATTTCCTCTGAAAAAAGATGTAATCTAAAAAAAGACCAATAAACTGAATGGGTTCTTCTTGAAGGTGGATATCCGATAATCCCGACCCACGCAACGACAAGAAAAAGTGACTAAATATAGTGATGAATCGGTAATACGAATCGACATAAAATTCTCTCAAGAAAACTTTACAAACTACTGAACACAATATTGTACGGTAGAATCGAATCTACCAGATTTAGATGAAAGAAACAAATTTTAGCAACCATTACTAAATGAGAATGTAACAATTGTACATTATAACGGGACTGCCGTTTTTTTATTGTAATTAAGACTGAATATTGATTATCCACGGCCAGATTACAATTACGGCTATAAAGGCACACGATTCAGTTGCCGTGTTAAATTATTGATAACGCCCGTGTGCATGTTTCGTGAAAAAATAGGAAAAAACGTTAGATTCGCGCGGACCAAAGGACGAATTTCTAAAGTGACACGGGTTAATAATGACAAGAAGAACTTGTGATATAATCTATTTCGACGAAAAGGTGTGCTATGGTTGATTTCACCGAGTGAGGAAAGTCATTCTGAAAATGATTCGGATCAAAATAGCGCTGGTTATAGTTTTATCGATTGCGTTTCGAGGTTCTGGAGTAGGTGAAAAAGCCTTCAATGCTTGCAAAACCTATGGACAACTAATGCTAGAATGCCATAATATTTTATTCCCGAAATTAAGAGTACGAGTTCCTGTTGATTTTCTCTTATATCCTCACATGGTTTTAATTGGATTTCGGAAGAATCCAAACCACAATCCTTCTTGGAAATGTGGGGGAAGTTTGATCAGTGAGGGTTGGGTGCTGACTGCAGCTCACTGCGTCGAGGACAGGGACGAAGGACCAGCTAGCATCCTGAGGATAGGAACTGCAACTTTCGAGTTCGACGAAGTTGATGAACTGGTTCAGGAAAGAACAGTAGCAGAGATCGTGCCTCATCCTGGATTCAACCCCCCTTCAAAATACCATGACATAGCTCTTATGCGAGCCAGCCCAGTTTTCACACTGAACAGAGATATAAGGATAGCTTGTTTACATCTAGGGGAAGACATTGGTAGATTCAATCTGACTGTAATTGGTTTCGGGAAGACAGCCTCTAGTGCAACGTATGGAAGCCAGACGCTTATGAAAGTGGATGTAGATGTGATAGCTCCAGAAATCTGCAACCGGTCCATGAAGTTCTTGATCAAGAAGAAGATATTGGCTGAAGGGATAACGGAGAACCAGCTGTGTGCTGGCGATTATGAGCATGGGGGGAGGGATACTTGCCAAGGGGACTCTGGAGGTCCCATGCAGATCATGGAGGATCGAGTGGACTGTGTCCATAACTTTCCACTTCATACAATCGTTGGTGTGACGTCATTTGGGAGGGATTGTGGGAGAAAGATGGCGCCAGGTGTGTATACAAAGGTTTCTAAATACGTGGAGTGGATCGAAAATATAGTTTGGCCTAATCGATAAAGATTTTAAACATAACCTTTTTTTTGTGTAAACTTAAGAATGTTTTGTGATGTACTCGAAACTTCAGGTATACGTATATAATATTGTACATTTCAACCTAATAAATTAAGATTACTATTTTTAATTGCATCGTTATTATTCTCATAGCGTTTCGCCGTAATAATTGCAACGTTTTTATATAAACTTGAAATCTTTTGTTCGTTAGTTTAATTATTTGGTATTTTTTGGTGTGTCATTCTTTTACAATATCGCTCGGAGCAATACGAGTTTTACAAAAGATATAATTGGAGCCAATTCATGTAATTCACCACATTATTCTGTCTGTGGAAAAAGAAAGTACAAGACAAAGGGAATGATATGCGCAAAAAAAATTAATTCAAGTTAAGTTCCTTTCTCTTTCATCCATTCATACATATGACAAGTATTAGGTATAAGAGTAGTGTAACTAAACCATCTGTTAACTGTCCTACTATCTTTCAGCTACTATTTAGCTATTATTCAGCCTTTTCCTAATTTATGCCGTATCATGATAAATTCAATAGAAGATAAAATGTGTACATAAACTACTTGATAAATAAAAGGTAAAGAAGTAACACAATTAACATTGTAAAATTAAATAAGTATTGATGGCCTTGATAAAAATGATGCAGACAATTTTTTTGAAACCTTATTCTCTTTCTAAAAACCTAACTGCTTCTACATATTTAAACTAAAACTTTTCAAAAAACTCAAATACAATAACGACGTCATTTCCGTACATCACTAGAAGGAAGAGTTACAGCATCTCTTATATCAAGACATCAGGAGATAAAAAAAACGACTCACAATTCCGCTCGCCTGCTCACGACAGCTAACTTATTATTTAAAAACCTCCACATTTGTAGGCATACCTGAAACAAAAAGAGCATTTTCATGAAAAACCAGTCCCCATACCATGAGACTCTACAAACTCTTAAATCACAACTCTTGGTAGTGTATGAAAGAGATAGAGTTCTACAAAGTGTATAGTAGCATCTCGTTTACAAATTGGCAATTGTTTTAGTTTAAGGTTTCATGGTAAGGGATGAACGTTTCGCGTCGAGACGAAAATATGTAAATGACACTTTTGGGGGTTGACGAAAACTTGGTGGATTGGACCCGACAGGTGGAACCGTCCTATCCTTGTTTTGAAAAATACCAGCCGAGGTTTCGTACGGTTCGTATTTAAAATATTATGTAGATTTAAGGTATCCGAGGTAAAATTATGCAGTGTTAAAACTTGTTTCTGTAAAACCGTTAAGTTTTATCAAAATGTTAAATTATATTTTTTACTGCATAGCGATTAAATGATAAAGTAAGAAATAAAAATATCAGATCGTATTTATACACTACGTCGTAGCAAATCACAAAACTAAATCACGATCGCCCATCCAAAACCTTACCTCATAATAGACTACTTTACTTAAAACTTGTTACAGTAATTACGTACTTGCGAAAGTCTAAACTTCTAAAACTAAAACCCTTATAATTCAACCGGAGTTGAACTCGCGACCTATCGATCAGTATCCTTGCCAAGTTGTTGTCACCACTCGTGTATACGTGCCTATTAATCAAGTCTATCGATTTAGACTAAGTATTACGGGTGGAGTCGATAGTACGAAGAAACTTATATAGTAGGTACTTATTGAGCATCGAATGGATATCTTAGAATTAAATGTAACATTTACAAAGATAGTGTTGAGTTTTTTTTTATTTTGAAAATTTGTATACAAAAATATTCTTTTAGTATTATTTTGTAATGGAACTTTGTTGAGGTCTTCAGCTATTTCATTTAATTTATATTTATTCCAATATTAACTTTCTTAGTATTTATATGACACAACGGAAATAAATGTTTTGGCTCCTATTAAACTTAGAAAAAGAGGAAGATTTGTAAACTTAAATGCTAAAGAAATCTTTTGACAATTTTTAATAAACATATCTAAGATGAATTAAATCGCTCAATCCGTTCAGGAGCTATAATGCCACAAACTGGCAGTCACATCAAACTTATACCACCCCTTATTGCTTTGGGGGTTAATAACAGCTGTTTTATACTAGAGAACCTCGTCTCCCATGGTTCACTACTCAATAAATTATCGAACCGTGGAACAGGTATAAAAAACCCATTCCACAATACCAAAACGAATCACGTTAAATGGTATGAAATTAAATTTGGCGGTCTGTACACAGATATATTTAACAGTTAGATAAATTTAACTGTTATATAAAACTGTGAAGGAAATAATTGTTATTGTATCTGTTCCCATGGTTAATGGTGGCGCGTGGTTTGGTTTTTTTGGTTATAATGACTTTTATTTTATGAATGAAAGTTTCGTTTTAATTGAAAAGTTGATTTTTGTTTTATTGGTAAGAGTTTTTACTGCATGCTTTGTAATTTCGTCTATCACTTCAGTATCATATTAACTATATATATATAATATAATGTTCATTGAATAATAACTTATGAATACCTATACACTCGCAAAGCGTTTGGTCGACTCTACACGTGGTCAGAAGGCTGGTCTATATTTTGCCCAAAGAATTAGCATTGCCATACAACGTGGCAATGCAGCCAGCCTTCTGGGCACGTTTCCCGACTTTGGCAGGGATGAAGATGGCTTTTTTGACGCTTTGTAAATAATGTATATTTTTCTTTTATAATAATATAGTTTTAAAAATATAAATATTAGTTCGATGGGCCTGTTGGTCTAGTGGTTAGTGACCCTGACTGCTATACCGGAGGTCGTGGGTTCGATTCCCGCCCAGGACAAATGTTGTGTGATGAGCATGATCATTTGTTCTGGTGTCTTGGGATCAGATAACCGTGTGTGAGTTGTCCCAGAATATATGTATATATATATTATTAGTTTAGATTAAGAGATATCAATGAGATTTATAAGTGTTTTTTGTAACCTAGGATTGTAACAGGCAAAAAATCATTTATCTATTTCCCATTTTCCAATAATATTATATTAAAACCACAGGATTAACACCTGCGAGATGAAACTCCAAGATGAAAAAACAAATATAAATCCACAAAAGATTGTTTTAAACGAAAGCTCAAAACCTCACAGAATTAAACAAACTATATCCCTCACATTTATAAAATAAGCTATTAAAGTTGGCATTAAGTTTTAAAAGTCATCTTATTACAAAAACACAATCTACAACTTACATGAAAATGCGTAATATTCATTTAAACTTTTACAAGAGCCCGCTTTTCTGACGGATTTTCTTCGGCCATGCTCCTTGTACGCATTAAGGAAACAATTTGGATTTTTCTTCAAAGAAAATATACTTAAAAATCACTTATATTAATCTTAAAGTATGAATTTCAAATACACACTGTATTTCATGTATTTATTCCATTGTTTATGAACATACAGACTAGTAAAAAAAGAAAAGAAAGTATGTTCAAGATTGAAGTACAAAAAAAACTATTAAATGATGTAACGGTTTACTCACGCGTATCTACGACTAGTTCGACTCGCGATCCCGCCGCGTCTGCTCATGATTAAGGACTCCGGTTTAGTCCGAAACTAGTCGGGCTACCCCGATAAATACGCGTGAGTAAACCGTTACATCATTTAATAATGAATCAGTCTCACGATAGTTATTATAAAAGCAAAAAAAACTGTTTATCGTAACGTAAAACAATACCCTTTTCCTAACAGAGTCGGGTAAAAAGGATACACCAAGAAAATTATTCGAGTTCCAATTCAGAAATTCATTATCAAGGGAGAGTAGGTTAGAAAACGCTACTTTTAATAAAAATAAAAAGCTGAATACATCTATCTATACTCTATACTAATATATAAAGCTGAATAGTTTGTTTGTTTGTTTGTTTGTTTGAACGCGCTAATTTCAGGAACTACTGGTCCAAATTGAAAAATTCTTTTTGTGTTGAATAGACCTTTCATCGAGGAAGGCTTTAGGCTATAAACCATCACGCTACGACTAATAGGAGCGAAGATACAATGGAAAATGTGAAAAAAACAGGGCAGGTATAAATCATAACTTATATCTTCTACCCACGGGGACGAAGTCGCGGGCAACAGCTAGTTTTGAATAAACATAAAGCTTTAACACACACATACCAATGTTAGTCCCAGAAAATCCTTTGTTTTCAAACTATAATCTTCTGCTAATACATGTAATTCCACATTTTATTGCTAAGCTTAATTACGTAATAGCACTTATGAACTATAAAGTGGCAATTGGTCAAATAATTGAGCAATTAGTTATAGCAAACAATCTGCTATAAAGGTTACAACTAGATGAGTCGTTATATGGTTAATGACTTACTTAAATATAATTAGTTTTATTGGTATTTGACTTGGACGTTCAAGCTACCTACGCGACACGACGTAGGAGTTAATAATAAATAATAAATAAATAAATGCGGAAAACATCACATACATTGTTCTGAACCCAAAGTAAGTTGCTGAAGCACTTGTGTTATGGAATTCAGATACAACGAAGGCAAAAAGAAGACCTGTTTTTGAGGTTACGTCAAAAATGGTATATAACTTCACAATTTATCCATAGTGAGTGGTTAAGAAGAGATTTAAAAGGGAGTATAATAAATATAAATATACATCAGATATATTCCTACTGAATCAGAACTACGTTAAATCTAATATTATAAAAATACGTTAAATCTTAATGGCTAAGGTATATAAACAACTTTTAGGGGTAAATAATTTTCCACCACACAAAGCTAACTTAAAATACTTAATTATTTAAACGTGCCGAAATAAACGACTGTAAAATAAAATAGCTCTTGTAGGAGAGTAAAAACTTAAAATAAACTCTTAAATTTAAGCACAATCTAAGTATGCTAACTTAATCCACTTCTAGCGAAACATTGTCAATTTCATGGCAACTACCTCCGAAACTCAACGTTATATGTACGTGCACATTACCCCAAGGAACACCGAATTTAGTTCCCCTTTCATCGGGCGCCATTTTGGGCCCATTTTTTTTTATAATTGCCAATCTCACTTGACGATATCTTTCGACGATTAAGAATTTAGAATTTAATTATTTTGCCCTAACTTTGAGGTCACCGTATGTCTTTAGTTTTGGAGAATTTTGAATTCTAAATTCGGAATTTTTATACCTAGTTTTTTTGTTTTGATGGAGCAATTTCTTTAATTCGTTTTTTGGTCAATCAAGTTTGTTAACTTTCCGAAAACGGTCTCTGTTAATCAAAGTATGTGAATTTAAATATTTTGTTGGGACAGGTGTGTCTGGCGTGAATGGACGTGTTAATATTTTTCACTAGTAAATAACTTAATAAATTTTAGTGAATACCACGAATACCTTAAGTTGCTTGTAATTTTGTTCTCGAGACCCGACATTCATGATTTAAAATACAAGACGCAAAACGAGGTTTAAAACAACTACAAAATATTCTGGGTCTAGTTGTCTTTGATGTCATTTTAATGTTCGTAAACCCCTGCGACACGAGGAATGAATTCGATTTTTGTAAGGACAAAAAAAAACACCGAATTAATCAGCTAAAAGAATCTCCTTACTTAAAATAATTTAACACTCGTTCAAACGTAAATCTTCGAGAAGTGTTTTCACAAGAATTTGACTTAAAGGCTTATTGTTGCGGTATACAAATTCTTTTAAAACAGCTTTCAAAGCGTTTTCAGTATCTTACAACCATCTACTTTTGTTTCGTTGGTTATTATGTCTTTTTTTTATAATAACTATCGTGAGACTGATTCATTATTAAATGATGTAACGGTTTACTCACGCGTATTTATCGGGGTAGCCCGACTAGCCGCGTCTGCTCATGATTAAGGACTCCGGTTGGGTCCGAAACTAGTCGGGCTACCCCGATAAATACCCGTGAGTAAACCGTTACATCATTTATTATGTCTTTACTCATAAATCTTTTAATATTCCTTCCTATGAAACGTTTTTGAACAGGTATGAGGTATAGGTATTTTAAAATAGCTGTAGTTTGCGGCTTCGATATAACTGCTGACCGATGTGACTCTGTTATAGCTAATTCCGTAACAAATTTCATCGAAATTGGTCCAGCCGTTTGGGTGTGAAGAGTTAACAACATAGAATGATAAGTGTAATACTATTTTTTTGTGCATTGAAATGGTTATTTACCTATTTATTTTTTCAAAAAAGTTATGATTGTCTTTTTATTTTCTCATAGATGGTTACTTTACCAAATTTGTCCTGATGCGGTATTTTGCCATGACCACGATCAGTCCAAACTTTAAAGTCACTTTAAACTAATAAACCAACAACATGAACCTTATCTAATAAAATCCATAATAAAACAAGTGCCGAACCCTAATTAAATACAGATTCGCAATCACAAAACGGACGGCCTTTCGACAGAAACGGGCCTTTGTATAGTGATGTACGGAACCTTACTTATGTACAGTGAACCCTAAATATTCGGAAGAGGACACCTAATAGAATTTGGAAGATGAAGTGCTAATGAAATAACTCTGTTTAATGACCCTCTATTGTCTGTTGGAGGCTGCGATTTGGACCCTACTGTTGGATAATGTCGGTATTTTTGTCTGGGTTAACTGTGGATTGTGGATTTAGGAAAGACATATTGCTTTTTAATTCACATTAATCTGAAGATTAACTTTTGGTTGGTAATAAAACTATCGGAGTCATATAAGTCACCCGTCGAGTTTCTGACCGTGCTAACTGTTACTTAGCCCCGAGATTGTATTTTAGCAACCAAAAATTTTCGTGTTTTCATGACATACAGCCTGGTGACAGACGGACCGACAGCTAAGCCTCAATAGTAGAATCATAAAGTTCGATTTACGTATTGGGTACGAAATCCCAAATTTTTTGTCTAATTAACACAAGCTCATTTTCATCACACCTCTAAATTATAAGGCATACTGCTTGTAGCACTGACATTTTTGTCACCATCACGTGACTTATCACAAAAAGTAGTCATCTATACTTCTATATCTATACTTACTAATATATAAAGCTGAAGAGTTTGTTTGTTTAAACGTGCTAATCACAGAAACTACTGGTTCAAATTGAAAAATTATATTATGTTTTAAACTATTAACCATCACGCTGCGACTAATAGGAGCGAAGATACAATGGAAAATGTGGAAAAAACAGGGCAAATATAAATCATAACTTATATCTTCTAACCGCGCGGACGAAGTCGCGGGCAACAGCTAGTAAGTCATAAGTTCTTTAGTACATTGAGATCTAGACAAGTTTCATTTATTTGAGCGCTGGTTCTGTCGAATGACTCCAAAGTATTTAGCAACCGCTGACAGGACAAAGTCACTTCAATTGTTAAAAAGGAATAACATTCCTATAGTTTTAAAATTTTGAGTTCAGATGCAATAGGTATTACTAGGATGTCACAAATTTTTAAAGCTAGTTGAGTTTCACCTGACAAGAAAGCACCATATTTCCTAATAATATTATAAACGCAAAAGTTTGTATGTATGGATGTTTGTTCGTCTTTCACGCAAAAACCACTTAACGGATTTCGACGAAACTTGATACACAGATAGTTTATAACCAGGAAACAACATGGGACAGTTTTTATTCAAACTTTTCGTGCCCGTGAGTTCATTTTCGATTTGTAGCGAGTGGGCCCGCGGTTTATAGCTAGTATTTTACAATTTCAGGATGCTACTGCAATCGGTTTGGCATTGAGCCTGTTTCTGTCTTATGCAACCTTGACACACCTAGTTTTTTAGTAATTAGGTTAAGTTAATACAAACTATTTGGATATTAAATAGCTCAAAACATGAGACAGGTAGCCACAAGGTGTTTTAAGAAGTTCACTTATACTAATTGGTGGTATGAATTTTGAAGTAAGACTTTAATATTCTGTTTTGAGGTGTCAAAAACTAAAATTGCTGTTATTTTTTGACACACTTTAACTCATAACATTTTCTTCATGTTATTTTGATCGGTTAGAACTATATTTTTTTCCTTTTAAGGGTCTAACAATGCGAAATAATAAATACAAGTACAAGTACGTCTATCCCCACGTTTTTAAATGGCACTTCATTCAAATTTTATCAAAATCGGTTCAGCCGTTTTTATAGTTGTAAATTTCATAGTCATCGGGTTTGAAGCTACTCTCCAAATTTCAGCCTGCCAGCTTATTGGGAAGTGTTTCAAAATTGATTTACCAAAATCCGAGCGGAACGACAAACAATAAAAAAGTGAGTTTTTAAAAACTAGAAAAAAATACACTAATATCGATTAATCTCCTAAAAATATTATTTTAAAGTCGCATTTATTCCGTCTTACAGCTTTACCGTTGGTACTAAACATTTAACAGCTTGTGGAATATTGTGAGGTGTCAAATTAAACTTTTTCAATCATCTCGCCGGCGTGGCCTCGCCAGACACTTCGAAAGCTGAAATTCATTATTTTATAGACCTCAGGATACTTTTATATCGGTTTTTCATTTGTACAAGATTTCCCTTTTTAGTTTTTGTGTGAATTAAAGTTGTTTTACTGATATCTAGTGAAGATTGTTAACGTGTTTTCTTGAAAACTTAGCAATATGTTTTGTATTAAAACTTCAGTTTTAGTTGGTATGAGATTGTTGAATATACATGATTGTAGAGAAGATATAATGTACTGATAAATAGGTATAAGATGTTAGTATTTTAATTATTTTATTTAAAAGGGGTTATGTGTAGGGGAGGGCTAATGATTCAAATATAAATAAATTTTCTGAATACAGTATATTTGGTAGGAAATCATCATTAATTTTAATTTTACTTAATTATAAAAAAAACATTTATTTCAATACAGTACATTTCAATTTAATTAGCAATTTAGTGTCGTACCCAAATCTTAAAACCGGAATCCTATTATTGAGCCCAATATCCATCCGTTTACCTATACGTCACCAGGCTGTATCCCATGAAACGCAATAACATTTTCTACTTTTTTAACCGACTACAAAAAAAAACATTTTTTTAATTTTCACTTTTCAATGAACAGTATTCATATACACCCATTAAGGTTAAGTACTGGTCTTCAGTAGTTAACCTAAATAACGGTTAAAATAGGTGTGACTTACACACAAAGCCAACAATATAGATGTTTCGACTAAAAGGCACCATCGTTCATAGAAAAATCATGGGTTTGGCCGCGGAACATAGAAACAGAAATAAAAGTAGAGAAATAGATGGGAGCAGGAAGTGGTATTCAGGATTGGCACGTGTCAACGTCTATCATGATAAGGATAAACCTTAGCATAATAATTTAACAGAAGTGAACCAAGTTACATTCTATAACTAATCGTCAAAAAAAGTATTTTTCTGCCTTTTTGTGTTTAAAAACCGGAGATTTAATATTTTACGTTTCCGATAGACGACATATAAATATAGCGATACAGGTTCTTCTTGGGGAGCAACCACCACGTTTAAAAGTAATAATTATACACTTTTAAAAGCCTGACAGACCACTACACTGTCTAGAACAGAGTCACTCTTACACAACGGCAATAATATTACGTGCCACTTTTTAGGTACTGAGTGGTCGTGTGGCACTTCCTTTAACTTCTATGCTCTGTGTCTTTGGCGATCACAGCCCGCTCTACATCACAGTTAATGCATTGTACATTAACGAATAGCGCAACGGATATCGGTTACCGGAACAAATGACATACTGACCTAATTTTAAACTTACTACATGCTAGTAGCGTCGCGCGGTTTTGTCCAAGCTAAGTATTCCTGTTTATGTTATTATCATCATCATTTTGAATGTCAGAAGAATTTGTTTCGAGCGTGTTCATTTTTAAGGACACCTATTACCTACGCAGTCTTCAAAAAAGGTACCTTGTATATCCATACATATTCATAACGACTTTCGTGAGGCTTTCATACTGAAATTATGCAATGTTATCGGGATTGTACGACTAGTTTCGGACCCAACTAGACTCGTGACTTTGAGTCCGAAACTAGTCAACGGTTGAGTATACGATTTTTTTTATTAGTAAATACTTTTGATCTATATTTTTTTTCTCTTTCGTAATAAGAAGAATGGTCTTTCTTGATAATTTTATCTAACTCTAAAATCTTCAACTGTGCATAACTATATTATTAAATCTCCAAAAAACTAGAACTTCCATAAATATCCAAGGAATCTAATTAAAAAGATTTAAACTTAACTAATTAAGTTCAAAGTTTCTTAGTAAATCCCAACAGTTTAAGAGATTTTACTAAACACCTAACCGTAGTTAGTTGACAAAATCGTATTAACTGTCAAAAGGTCAACAACCCTAAGACAACAGTGGCTTTTGGGTAAAATATGCTAATTTAACTAAATAGTGGTGCTAAACAGTATTACTACATGATGCACAGACTTAAGAATGTGGTAGAATAGTCTAGGATAATTTGTATTAAAATGTTACGTAAAATATTTGGCGGCTAACAGATGCCGGAATAAAACAGTTTTACGAAATAGTGAAATTAAAATACGAAATAGTGTAAATATGGGTGTATACCTGAAAATAAACTTATTTTAATTTAGGTAATTTAATTTTTAATTTAAAATGAAATTACAGAAAATAGCTTAACTAAAAATAGATATACAGTTGCTTAATAATAAATATCTTAATAATTAACTTTCTCCGACCAGTTTTCTTTGCCCAGCAAAATATTTTAAATCAAACACATCCTTTTATCGAAAAATCAATATTACCAGTATTTCATACCCCTTGCTATAATCACTATAATAAAAAAAGTTAGCTTTCCAAAATAAATCACACAAAAATAGATTAACTCTCAAAACCACACTCCTTTTACGCAGACTTGTAAACACCTCTAGAACTCCTAACTCTTCGCAATTGGTTAATAAGGTCAAACATATACATAATCAGGTTAAGATAATATGTAACTAACACAACACTGGCAGTCAAATGGTCCACAACTGTAATTACAATTAATTATGATAATTCATTGGATTATTCAATTTTCTTGGTCTGACTACTCTTGGGACTGTTGATGGTCTGATATTGATGTGCCATTGTTTGTTATCATGACGATTAAAGGGATTTGTATTTGGATGAGGATAATATAAATTTGTTGTTGTAACACTTAACTTATGTATTAATTAAAAAAACTGAGTCAATTGCCTGTCGGATTAACGATATTGATAACTGAGGGTTCAGTAAAAATAGGCTGAAGAAAATACAAGACGGTTGAGCGACAAATATTTTTTAACCGGCAGTCAAATTGGTTGTTACCAACCAACCAAGAAATGACCGTAGCAATCGTTGCCTTACGTTGATCTTTATTTTTTAGTATTTTTGTTGTACCTGCAGCAGTGTTGCTAATACGGTTCTGGAGATACAACCTATTGACAGCGGACCCTCTAGGGTTCTAATTTATAAAACCAGACCCATAGCACGGCGAATGTCATTAGAAAATACTATTAACATTTGATCTTTTCAACATCATTTTGAATGATATTTAAAAGATCAAATTAAATTGGCTATATCTATACTCTTGTTCTAAAACTGACAATCAAAAGTTAGAGAACCATTGTTAATAGACATATCAATAAACTAAAAAAAAAAACATATGTCATAAGCAAAATTTGCCACCCCATAACCCATAATCACCATTTAAATTCTCATACCGAACTCCAAACTACACTCACGTTACAAATACCTATCAAAACATCAAAATGCAGCAAACCATGCAGTTACATACAGGCATAGCATGAATAATTGCATGAAGCTATTTAACACAAATAGCATATGCGAGCATGGTTAATATCTATCAAACGTGGAACGTCCATTGCATTCAAATGTACAGGAACGGTAAGCCGATACTAGGGTTGGTACACAGCAATAAAATATTAATTAACTTGATATTTTTTTTATTACTTTATCTCGTTGAAAAGTGATTGAACTACACTATGATATAATATGTGGTAGAGTCCCTGTATTTCAAACTCCTTCAAAATGACGGTAATTTCTTTAAGTACAATATAAATATATTGAATAAAGAATATTTTATTATAATATCATTTTTATTGATAGTACACAAAAGTAATTTGAGAAAATATCGCGTGCATTACTTAACCAAATATGTAACAAAATTTAATAAATTCTATATCTTACAGTCAACCTAACGTCCATAGATTAGATTAGATTAGAATATTCTTTATTGTACACCATAGAATTACAGCAGTGATTCTTAATACATACATATCTTCCAATTGTCTCTTTTTCAATGCGAATTGATTTTTTTTTAATTAACCCTCACAGTCTCGCTTTACATTCTTTCAAATTCCACAATTGACACTAAAATAAACTGCGTTTTTCCTTTTTTTACCATTTCAATCACAGCACAACCCTATTAGTTTACAAAATGCACATCTCTATAATAGAGCGTCGATCGCTCGGATAACAATCGACTCAATTTATACGAGTCGCGTGCGCACACATAACATTTTTATTTTAGTGAGTTTATTGAAATATCAGTAACGAAACCGGATTACCACTGTTAATATCAACCGGATTCCGTGGCAATCGTTACAGCAAATAAAATATCGATAAATATTTTAAGGGAATTATGTTGGTCAATTAGGAAGTTGAATCCTAAAATAGATTTTACGGTGTAATGTGTGTTATTTAGACACTGCAAGTACTTTCGTAGCCTAGTGAGATAATGATATCGACTCCGATGTCTGTCTATCCATCACCAGGCTTTATCTTATGAACTGTCAGACCATTTAAATCTTCACACTTGATATTTTTGCCGTCGCTCTAACAGGAAATATATAACATCGAGGTTTAGCAGAAGATTGACAATTAAACTGATTTGTTCATATTTAGCCTGTTTATACGCATTTTGTATAAAACGGCTAAACAAAAATTAATTCAAAATCGTAGCAATATTGCCTAACCTTATATTTTTGTCGTTTTAGCGGCAACATAAATACATGAGAAAACTTCAGCACAGCACAGTCTGGTGATAGACGGACACACAGATATCGTAGCTTTATTAATAGAATTTCGTTTTTCTCAGCTTACCCGTACGGAACCTTACGTTTCACGAGTCCAACTCACACTTTTCTGTCTTATTAATTTCAATGCCAACCACAGATAAAGCAGAAACAAACCGCCCACTAATTGTCCTCTTTTAAAAGGATTTGATGAATGCAACCAACGGGCTGACTAGCTTTAATCTGACAATCAATAAAAGGATTACAACAATTTTTATTCCATAAAGTTTTCCAATAAAAATAACAGTTTCAATCCAATTTAAAATCATCACGGACATATCGTCAGAGAGATTACCCGGTTCGCGGTAACCTAATAGGAATAAAGGTATTATCTTTTCATTGGCACAGACTTGGAAACGGACAGACAGAAAAATTAATAGAAGCTCTCAATGACGTTATAACATGTACAAAATAAGGGAAACAGGGGAAGGTCATTGAAAACAAAAGCCTTATAGTGACAAAAAAAATACGTTACGTATTTTTTCTTTTATCTCATAAACAAAAAATAAAGGTGATACAGTGATTGAAAATCTCGTGTGACGTCAGTTACTAGTACGCTTTACGGGCAAGTGATGTTTTTACCCCCCAATACCAAACTTAACTTCTTCTTATCTTCCTTACTTCTTAATGATGTGATAAAATGAAAAAATCGTATTAAATATTTTTGGAAATTTGTATGACGGACTTAACACAGTTAACACCTACTAACCGATTATATAGTATATATACTATAATCTATCCGATTTTAATTTTTGAACAGTAATACTTTAGATCATAATTACATTACCCAACAAAAAATGTGCTCCATAATGGTTACTGTCTATTAAATGTGAAACACGATTTTTTGGTTTATTTTTACCTTTGGCGCTGTCTATACATTTTTTAGTCTTTACACAAAGCTTTAAAAAGCAAATTTACTCGTTGCGTAATAAAGAAGTTTCTTTGTAGTTTTTCATCTTTGGGAAACATATTTAATAAAACTAGTTTTTCTATTCCATTTTAGTTGAAGCTTTATTTTACAAGTTTAACTTTAACACTTTATTCGCTAGTATTTACTAGCGTTAACTAAAGAAACAGTTTGGCTGCCTAACAATTAATAGATGTTTTGAAAAATGTCCTGAAACAAATTTATGAGTACAAAATAGTGTCTTCGTTCAAATTGTGGTTAAATTTAATGTTTCAATAGTATTGTAATATGTTTTATTTGAGTAACTGGTTATATAGACGACCTCCATGGTCGAGTGGCGTACGCACCGGTTTCAAGGTGTCGCTAGCTCTGAGGTCCCGGGTTCGATCCCCGGTCGGGTCAATGTAAAAATTCACATTTCTACATTGTCTCGGGTCTGGGTGTTTGTGGTACCTTTGTATCTGAATTCCATAACACAAGTGCTTTAGCAACTTACTTTGGGTTCAGAACAATGTATGTGATGTTGTCCGCATTTATTTATCTATTATATGTATAAGCCGTACTAATTAAAATAAATACGTTTACTCTCTAATACTTTCTATGCATTTTAAGAGACGCCAAACAATTCCATTTCTCAGCCTTCATAACCATTTTTTTCCTAAAACAAAGATAATATTAAGTAAGGCTGAAAAGGGAAAAGTAGGTACATTTATTTTAACTTGGCGTTTATCTTCATCAACCATTTAACAGACCATTGTAACATTTTTATATAAAATGGCGGCACTTACTTAAAAACATTAGGGCCTAAAGACCAATTTTTCTCGTTGACTGAATACGAATTAGTCTGGTTACGAAACAACTAGATATATCTATTTTATTTTGTATTTCTAGGTATTTGTCTTCAAGTATCGCTGGAACTGGAATTATTCATTTGTTAGAGATCGAAAAAATATACGAATATAAATAGTACGAATTTGGGTTAGACTTTCGAGAAAATCGAATAAATTGAGCCGGGAACACACCACGATTACATCACAGAGAAAATGTTGATCGAGGATTGTTTTGCTATTTTAAATGTAGATAGTATTCATTAACAAAAACGATTGCTAGAATAGCGCATTTAATTTATACCTAACTTTCAAGATCACATCACTGTTTTCTGATGCAATGAAGATGTCACAATTACCAAAAGATATTCTTTCTCACTCATTATTTTTCTCCTGACCCAACGCACAACTGTCTAAAACCTCTTTATATTTAAAAAATCTGACAACTAACTTTAAAACGGAAAATAAAATCTGAATCTATGATCTACAAAAGGCAAATACCGTAGTGTCTTTCAAGGCATTCAAGTCTTAAGTCGATGAACACTTAGGTCCTATAGCCCGTCTTATTGACCTAAATAACCACGTTAGAGGTCTCAGTGCGTCCCTACCTCACAGACCTCAGCCGGCCGATTTATTCATGTTAGGGATACAAGAGAAGCCACTCAAACGATTACGCACACGTCAACCAAGGGACAAAGCGATTTTTTATCCTAAATTCACGAGACCTCTAACGCAAAACTTACCATCAGATTCCTTAAATGCAGAAGATTTCCACTAACATCACAAAAGACTTAAGAAATAAAATGTTATAGACCATTTTAAAACAACTTAGGTTTACTACAGCAAATCTAAACCCCATTTATGCGTTCCAAATCGAATCGATTTCGAATTATATTATAAAAGCACAATCCGGGTGCATTTTGAGGTTATAAAAATAAAATCCCGCAGAACCCGACCGCTTCAGACGGAGGTAATGCCTCATATTAGTTTTCTCTGAAAACTGGATCACAACGAAAATTGGACGATATGAACGGATTGAAGAAAAACATTCGCTTTTAGTTTGATGTTATTTTTAACGGCAACCATTGAACGGATCCTTGGAAATTAGAGACGCTTCCAAATGGTTTTGAATTTCCTCTTGGACTTTTGAATGACGTTGAATTTTAATGCTGTGGGGTATTGTGGAAAGTTCTCGCCGTTGGTCTGCGATCAAGTTGTCACTATTTATGAACCACTTTTGTACGTGTTGGAGCTGATAGCAGTTCAAAGGTAGTGCAATTTTAAGCGCATTGAAAATAGTTTTGGCATTCGCCGTATGGACTGAAACTATTCGTATCTTTTGACGGGATTTATTTCTGTTTGTTTTCAGACTATTGTATGTCGCAATATAAAAGTTCTCATGCCCAGAGGAGGCGGATATTATAAAACAAAAACTAGAAGTAGAAATTTTGGATATTACCAATGAAAGTCACATCCAACCCCAAAATGAAAGACCAAGATAACTATTCCAGTTTAAGAGCTTAATATCTTTAAAACCCTAAAACCCTTTCCTCCATAATATACCAGGAAAATACAAAGTTATTCTTAGCTTACAAACATTATCAGGCATGTAATACAACAGATGAGGGCACCATCGATCAGAAGGCGGCCATCAGTCACATGTGCGTTTGATTTATCGTACGGACGCCAATCCCCGGATAAATACCGCATGTGTATTCATTGAAATTCTTACGATATACTGTGGAACATATTAAAAAGTTAAAATTTTTGAAAAAATACGTTTTTCAGGTTAAAAAGTGAGATTATTAATTTGGTTAGTTTGCCTCGAATTTTCCTCGCAAATATGTGTTGAAAAATTTGAACAGCTCAACAAAGCAATTGATTCGTACCTATTGCATTTTAGTAGCGAAAGCGGATTACAATTATCGATCTTAAGGCTGTAGAAATAAAGGCGACAATGGCAAAAAAACAGAACTATAAAAATGGTCTATCCTATAGCTGCTTCAGTATTATTAAGTAATTTTTAGGAAAGATTTATTTCTGCACGAAGCCCTTTGCGGTAATAACTACTGTTATTCATTATAGTCATACAATCAGTACTACGTATAAAGCAAAAACAACAAAAACACATCGTTTTCACAGCCACAAAGGCCAAAATAAAAACGCAATCCGTGCTATCATTAATTTCCTATAGCCACAATCTCCGTGGAATAAAATTGGTGGCGACAATTGATCGATGGTAGAAACAAAAATGTCGCGAAAAACGTACGATTTACGCGATTCTGCCATTCACAATCGTTTTAATGCTTGCAATACTCACGGACAGACTTCTATTGTTTATATATTGTTTTTATGTAATATAAATTCCTTTGAGCAGAATTCGTTAAAAAAATAAAATGATCTCCGCTTGTTTAACTATGTTTTCAATTTATAATTTTGATCTCGCGTTGGTTCCCCCGCATCATTTTCAACTGAATTGTCATTAAAAATAGTAAGTTACACATAGGAACAAAATCTTTTGACCTAAAGCAATCTAAAATTACTAACTAAAAGATGAAATAGTCATACGAGGATATTGATTATTTAATTAAAGGAATCCCATTCAGAAAGGTTTCTAAGTCTATTGGGAAGACAAATACATTAAAAGATGCAACGGTTTACTTCCGCATTTTTTAATTGAGATTTCCCACCAATTTTGGACCCAATTCAGAGACAAATAAACGAAAATAAATTTCACATACTGAATGCTTTACATTCAAAAACACATACACCCATATCAAATTACATTCATTTGTAGTTACCAAGTTTCAAGATTACTCTAATATGGGACATGACAGTTGCTAACTATCGTATTATTACCATCTTATATAACCCAGTATCGGTCACAATCTGTTCCATTTTCATCCCAATATGGAAAAATATTTATTTTTGCAAGAGTAAAAAGTTTTGGACGAGCGTTCGCTACGAAAAGTTCCCGTTGCCTTGAAAATTCTTGAACAACTCAATACTGTTGACGTTAATATGTGTTCAGACAAACTCAATTCATTTACATACACCCTTTTGGGACTGTAAGTCTTAAGGCAAGACTGTTGCCATTTTGTTATAAGTATACTAATATTATGAAACTGAAAAGTTGGTTTGGTTGGTGGTTAGTGATAATCTTAGGAGATGACCAGGTCACATGTGTTTGATGGATATTTATTAAGGAAGTCTGAAGATTTGAGTATCATTTTGCTATATCCTATAAATCCTACTAATATTTTAACGTGAAAGTTTGTATGTATGAAAGTATGGTTGTTTGTTACTTTTTCACGTCAAAACTACTGAACGGATTTAGACGAAACTTGGTGCGCTGATAGCTCATAATCAAGATTAACACATAGTAAGTATCCTATGTCCGCTTTCCTTTGTCCTATGCTCTAGCCTCGTCGTTTTATTCCGATTTTCGGATGATCATTTTCAATTTGTAGCGGGCAGACCCGCGGGCAACAGCTAGTTGGAGTATAAAACTGCAGATTCTGCGAATAAAATACCGTTGTTCCATAAATATTATCTCAATCGAAGTTCACATCTATAAATTTCAATTCCTTTTACTTCAAATCATAGACATCCAACGTTTCGGTCATAATCTGAGTTTAACACTAAACTTATTACTGCCAGCCCACTTGAAATAATCCTGTGGTCGCATCTAAGACATGGCTTAATTTGAACCAAGATCAAAACCGCAAGGATTAACAGGCTTCAACAAGTATTAATACCGAAAACTTTTATCTTTACTTGAAAAGGAAAACATCGTGGGAAACTTTGTCTTCAAAATTTGCAATCTGAAATGGTCAACCCACAGTTAGAAAACACTATCACTATCGCAAAATGAAAAGAGGTTTTTGACCACATGTGAGCCAGTTAGAGGAACGCAACACACTTTTTTCTTAAGTCTAAAGTCGGCTACCTTTTATATAATGTGGAACATAAATATTCTTTGCGTATAATCTGAATTAATTTTACTTTACCAAAGTATATCTTGACATCGGAAAAAGTATTCAATTTTTTTTTTTCGTTCCGATGATACAGAGGTTCTACTCAAACTGGTTCCATTAAAATCCAATCTTTACATCCTGTAAAACCTTAAATTTAATTACAGCATATACCATGGCCTCAATTTAAATATGAAATAAAATTACAATGAAACAATTCACGCTAAGTCTATTAATAAAACAAAATCTTTCCGTAAGCCGATTGTATGTGTGTACGCTTGAAGGATTCTAGATATTCTGTCTAACACTCCTTTGATAACTATCACTCAGTTCCAGAGTAAATTCTAGTCTTCGAAATAACCTCACTACACAAACCCCTTGAGAGTAGGAGACTCATTCCTAAATTGAAATTGTCAAAATGCAATTGAATGCTTGAAATTTGGCAAATCTACTACAACTATTTCTATTAATTTAATCTTCAATCATTAAAGTCTGTGCTATTTTGGCTCTGTCATTCCGAATTTTAAGGAGTTTCATTTCTTTATTACCCACCATAATGTTATTTCATTATTTCTAACCTTCAAATATTTCAGTTTTTGCGTTTCAAAAATATGGCACTGATATTGTTCAGAATTTGCATTGTTTAGTAGTTATTCTTTAGTTGTTCCATCTCTTAGAACAATAAATAAATAAAAGACTTCAGAAAAAAAACACAAACAATAATATATTCGAAAACAATTTCCTTGGCCAAACACTTGGCCCAATATATGCCATCGGCAGAACACGTCGCAAGCTTTTGCCAATTCTCATTGAAATCCGCACAATGTTTGAGAGCGCAATAGACTCGAGGCATTGCCAAAATATAATTTGGCTGTTTTAGCTCCGTTGATTTTTATGTCTCCATTGCTTTTGTATGCCGACGCTAACGTGGTTTTACTTAGTTATATTTTTGTTTATGAAACAAATGGTTATATAAAGTTAAAGAAAACTGGTACAGTTTGTTTAAGATATTTTTAAATTTATTTGAAAAGTCGATTCCATTGTTTGCTTTTGGAGTTGGCTGGCGTTGGAGTTTTTGCTTTAATTCCCTATTTTTTTCTCTCTCGTCTTTATTCAACTCTTTATCTTCATTAACATTAACTTCACGACTTGCGTCACCTTTCTAGTAATCTTGACCTACGTCATAGAGTATTGTGGTCATCTCCTAATAAGCCTTCAAAGCCACCATCTCTTTGTGAAGTCAAGTCGGTAGTTTCGGATCATTGCTCATCGGGGATGTGGCAAACGTGTCCAGTCAACAATTCCACTTGAATCTGGCAGCTTTTTGGCTCACGTTAGCTTTTCTGATCTAGGCTTAGGTTAAGGCCCCAAAATACACCAATTTCAAACGTTGTTGTTTCTTGAACTCTTGCTCTGTATGAAATATATTTTCTTTTCATTCAAGATAGACACACGTTCACATGACTAGATTTTTGTTAATACTTTATTTTTATTTTTTTACTGCACTGTTTTTTTTGTATACTTTTTTACTGTTGTGAAGGAGCAGAGTCTTTTAATACAGGCATTATTTGCTTAAATAAAGACTCCAAACCCAAAATTGTCTGTGTATAACTTTTAGACACAATAAACTTATTATATCTTATTACTTAAGATTTTGCACTGCACTAGGTACATATTATATTATTTTTATTTGCTCTTTTCATTTCATCGACTGTTTTTTTTCTAATTATATAAATTTATACATACATCGGTTGACTGAAAGAGAATGACTCTAGCATTCTACTTATGTGTAATATAATAAGCATCAATTATAATTTGATAATTTTTAACTGAAATCACACTCAAATGCTGTTTAGTACCATTCAATTAATTTTGTATCGATTCAAAATCAAAAGCAAAAGTAATTAATTGATTGGACAATAGATTTAATGATCTACTAATAACTTAATCTGTTTACTGATCTCATGTGCAACTGTTATTGCAATTTAATGAAGTGTACATCGGACTAGCTTAGCCTTGCGGTTTCACCTGGATTTATTAGACTTATCGGCATAAAAATATTATTTCGAAATATCTAATTTGATTGAACCCTATTGAGTTTCTTTATTTAGTCCACTTTATCCCACTGCTGGTCAAACGCCAGATTAGTAATAAGTTATTACATATTTTAATATTGCTTTGCGTAAAAGTCAAATGTTACAATCTTTAAAAGTTCGTTCTTTGTAGACAAAGCATAAATCGTGTATACGACAAACGCGACAAATGCTACACATAACGTCCTATCCTTGTAGTAAATTTTAAACCTATTTGTATAGATCATTTGTACGGTTTTTATGTATTCAGTTGCGAGCAACGGAAACTACAAATCGCCGGGAGACGTCGTAACTTACTCCCATCTATTTCATATTAAAAACTAGGGCCGGTTGTGTCGCATCTGTCGTACGACAAACACAGGGTGTTGTTTTTATTTCATATTAGCAATTGATGTTTGAATGGCTAAACCATTCAATCACAATTATTTTCTACAAAGCAATTATTATCCACAAGCAGTCGCTTTCAAAAAGAGTACTTGCCGCATTTTTATATTTAAAGGCTCATAAGCTTTCCATTTATTAATTAGTTCTATAATATCAAGTAAAAATACTAAAACTATTAGACATAAAACTAGGCTGTCATTATGTGACGTTATTTTTTCCACAACACGGTGAAATATAAATAGAGAGAGCATATTTTGTTTCGTCCTGGCCTGTAACGTCCCACAGCTGGGCAAAGGTATCCCTTGAGTCCCTTTATGATTCCATATACCTAAGGGGAGTTAACACAAAAAAAATGTTTAACAACTTTTAAGTAGATTTGCTCTTGAAGATATTTCAGGATTTTCCAGAGAATACATTTCCTCCTATCCCTTTCCATGTTTCATGTTTAGTAAAACAATAAATTTCTTAAAAGATTTCGGGCCAGCCCTGAATCGCAATTCTTACGAGTTAGCACTTTTCGCGACGCAGACTGTTTGTCCCAAAGGCTAGCTTAGATTTGTTGGTTTATTTGCCATTTTTATTTTTATAGTAGCGACCGTCACATTGCATTGTTTTAAATTCTGCATATTACTGAGAATAAATTTTATGTGGGACTTCAGGATTAAGGGCTGGTGAATTATGTTCGCTGTAGCGAAAGCTGAAAAAAATGTGTTTATTTTTTTTCATGCCTCTTTACTAGATAGTGGAGTTGATTATATAACGTAATCGTAATAATAGGTTAATAATGTAAATAATAGGTAAAAACAGTATAACACAAATTAAATCCAAAAGATTACCTGACGCACCTAATAGTAAACCTAAAATCCGATCTAGATTCAGATCAATCTAAATCACAATACCACAACAGGATTCATACACTGACAATAATCGGATGAATTCGATACACAGACAAACATACAAATATAATGCTTTATACTATTTAGGTATACCAAACAAATTGCCGTACCATGGATTAACCAAAATCGAAATTAGGCAAATGGGACTAATACCACAACGATGAATTAGATCGTCTGTCACACCGTTACGTAACATTTGTAAATTGCTTCGATATTTTTAATTTGTAAACTGATTTTTTTCATATAAAGTTTTGTGTGATATTTTAAATTTCATTTAGGTAATAAGATATAATAAAAAATCATCTAAAGGTTATTATTTAAGTGTTTTCCATTTTGTTATATGTTAATGTATAAACCTTAACAGGCATTATTATCTCGATTGGATTTTTGTAATAAATACTTGCTCCTACTTTTACTCCCAACAGAAGTATTTTGAACAAGAAAATAATTATGCAGGGTGCAAGATGTGTAACTACCGTAGCTATAGTTATGACCACAATACCTCGATCAGGTTGTTTCAATTTACAATTTGCCATACAGTTTTAATAGTCTACAAATATTTGTACTGTGTACTAATTTATTTATTTATTTGGATTTTCATAACACAATACTAGCGAATTTATATGAATAGCATATAATGTTAACTTTACGCCCAGTGTAGAAACTTTTAAATTGCGTTATTTTCATATAAAAAATAGTTTTACAATAACACTACGGTGTAACACACATCCAAATCTGTACACTCGTCAATGCGGAATTTATTAACTGAATTGCATTTCGGAATCAAACACACTGAAACATCGGTAACCTGACATCTGATTGGTTTTGCTAATTACATGCCAAGATTTTGGTTAATTTAGCTCTTTATTGAACGTGTCAAAATTACGAGACTAATTGGTTGACATAGTAACTGTGTAAATAGGTACAGATTATTATTTTTCTTTTCGGTATTCAATGAAAAAAACTGAAAATTTCTATTTATCATATTTAAAACAATTCATGAAAATTATAAAATAGCAATTAAACTTAAGGATTGCCGACTAGTTTCGGATCCAACGGGAGTTCTTAATAATGAGCTGATGGCTTACGAAAGTAACTTTAATAAACTGTTTAAAAAATTGCCTTTATTTTACTAATTTTTATCAACTTGTCTCTACTCTACTCTTCAAATATAGAAATAATCAAAACTCAAAACTAAATTGTTTCTTCGATACAACAAAATTAATTTTCAACCCTATGCTGAAAATTAATCAAACCGTACAATCTGACTCCAAAAAGTCAAACCTATTGAGGATCCAAAACAAAAATAAATTTAACCTCCAATATATTGTGACTAACAGCTAATGAAAATGAATTTGATCCAACCCTCCCAGACATATATGACTAACCCTTAAAACATCTGAGTATCTACCATCATCTATTACCATTGGGGGAAGGAGACAGCACATAATATCGTATAACGCTGTCGCTTTCCCATGCTTCAAACATCTCACTATAAGGGGGGGAAGGTAGGAACCCAGGTACTTACTGTCTTAATATATAACGCATCCTTGCCTTATCAGTAGAAAGGTATAGAAATATATCTGTTACTGGGAATTGTGGTCAGGGGCGAGGAGGAGGAAGATAGGAAGGTTCCGTACAAATAAGCTGATAAAACAAAAAACATTGGTAGCCGTATATTTTTGACCATAACGACTACTGCCTAACAATCATTTTTAATTTGAATATTTTAGATGATGTATCGACAACAGAATTAGGTACAATAAGTGAAAATGTTGACTGTCTTGATATCACGATTATAGCTATCATGCCATACAGCCTGATTGCAGAAGGACAGACAGCAGACCCTTAGTAAATGGTTCCGTTTTTACTCTTTGGGTAAGGTACCCTAAAATCCTTAGGTACCCTCTCGTATATCGCCCGAAACATCTACTAAAGGTTATCACGATAAGAAAAATAGGAACCGAATACTTTAACTTATCATATTTTGTTTCACATATTAGTATAATAATAGGGTATTTGATAAAAAAAATTTAGGCCTTCAGACAGAGTTCCTAAGAATTTCTGAAGATTAAAAGCACTTAAGATGTTAAAGAGTTCATCACATCACAGTAGTGTAAATCCTACTGGTAAGTGACGTCACACAAGATTTTAGATCACTATATCACCTTTCATTTTTGTCTTCGTTCTCCAATTTTTGTCACACAACAGATTAGTTTTTAAGCCTTTCGTGACGAACCCTCAGATTTGCATATTCTATTGGCTGTTGACCGATTTTTCCGATTAAGTCTTTAACCCAACTCAACTACACATATATTATATGTATCATACAACAAATACTAGCAATACAAACTTATACTTCGACACAACACCAATATTTCCGAAAAACGCAATATATAAAAGCGACCTAGAAATACACATCCTATTTCAAACAAGCAAGTTCAAAAATTCGAATATATTTGAAAAATTCCCCGTTTCACGTTCAGAAACCACACCTGTTCAGAAAAAGTTGTAGTAAGTAAACTGAGGGAATCCGCTGGGTATGCATCTTTTCAAGTTTCTGAACGCACTGACAGTTTTGGGAGAGTAATGGTTAGTTTCGTGGTTCACACATGGACGAGTATGATACCGGTTCGAGTTGTTTGTTTACTAAATGAAATGTTTACGGAGGAATAAATTCTCTAAGAGGAACGGTAGTGCCGTATGTGAATGTTTTAAGCTGATAATGTTTGTGTGTGTGTGTGTTGCGTAGAGATTTTTTGTTTGTATGTTTAGCTAGACAAACAAATGAGTAATATTTTGAACTATTTAATAATAGTTTTTGATAATATGTAGTCATATACGGATCCTTGCAAAAATTCAGTGGCCGTAAAAATCCTCTTCATTTTTTGCAGTTTTATAAAAATACACGGTACGTGCATAGGGAAAAACATAAAATTGGCTCGCCTCATCTAGTTAAATGAGAACCCTATATTTGTGTTTCTGGCCCAAAAGCGTAACGAACTTGCAGTTCTAATGATATTGTTTAATTTGAGACTCTCCCAGATATTTTTTGTGTGGACACAAAAATTACAAGGTTTCATACTCGTAGTATATCAGCACTCATTGGCAACAAAGCAGTTTTTTAACTGTCTTTCAACAGTACAGGCTACGTCGTAGCAAACAAAACACTTTCATTAAAGTGTGGAGACAGTTGCAAGACTGTGTCGCAATTTTTTTGTTACGACTGGCTCTAAAAGTGTCTATTGACGTAAATACACATTTCAACACAATATCTCTTGACACATTTACAACCACTTAAATTGTTGTTTTAAATGTGTCAATACTTCGGACTTTGTCTCAAGTGGTGCTCAGTATTTGCAAACAAATACATTATTTTGCTGTCTGTACCAAGTTGATATAAGAAGATTCAAAGTTTCGATTGTTGAAAGGCAATTCGTTAAAATATTTGATAAGTTGTTTTATGAGTTGGAAATAATGGTTTTATTTTGAAAGTTTATGGTGATGATTGAGAATAAAGCGATTTACAAGTTGATGAATTTCAACTAAATATGAAGTAAATACTATGAAGAAAAATAAAGTAATAAAACACCAAGAGTACTGGCTTGGTGTAACATACTAGACCAAAAAAATCTACAATTCATTAAACATAACGTACTCAAAATCACGTACAATCGTCGCGAGAACTCCTAACGATCCACGATTCCCGAAAAAAAATCAAAAACAAAACACTGCACGGTCCGTCCGCAGTGCATCAGACAAAATTAGATTTGCGTCGAGCAACTTGTCGTAACGAATGTACCGACACTGTTTGAACTCGCAACTGGGCACTAAAAAGAACCTTGAAGAGCCACAAAACAAGAAAAAAGACAACTTTCCGTGAACACTTTATTGTGTTATCTGTGCCTCTGGCTGCGAAAAAAAAGCTTCAATTATTCGAATTTCGAACACGAATGCACTGTCAACGATTATGACGGTTATAATTAAATATCGAATTGAGTTCTAATTTTGTCCGTTGTAGTTTCTAAATGTTTTTGGTTCTTGTTTTCGGAAAAAGAACGAGGTATTTAAATTTGGAATAAACATTCGTTTATTTTGCCAATCGATACCGAAACTTGGTGTATCCTATGGGTACAATAAATTGACTTTCTAGAGACCCAAGATAAAGTCAACTTATAGGGGTTATGATCAATTAATAGGACGAGGTAAGAAAAATTAATACCTTTTTTGACTTCAAGCGCCAGACAAAATGAAAACACCAGTATCTAGTAAAAAATAATGTTATGTCTCAATTAGCCTCACAGGTATATCCAGACCAGACTGGAAAACAAAACCCAGTTCTCATAAAAATAAAAGTTGAAAATTTCAAAACGTTACCTTTATAAAAGTGGGAGGTAATCAACGGCCCGATGTTTCACAATTCAACCCTCGAAGGGGTAGTTGCACTAAATTTGTCCTTCATTAAACCGAATCGTTTTATTCCCTTCAGTGAACTAAGTAATGCCCTCAGTTTTTAGGGTTCCCTATACGAAGGGTCAAACGGAATCCTATTACCTACTAAGACTCTAACAGCATTGCCGGTGGTTGAGTACTGGTTTAATAAAATTGTATTTCCATTGATCGACTAAGATTCGTCTGAAAAAAAAGACTAAGATTTGTCTGTCCGTCGGCCATCAGTATATATTTCATGGCGATTAGACAATTCATATTCTAACATACAAGAAATATAAAAAAAATCTTTAGCATCGACACATTACATACATGTTTTTGCTATTTTTATTGGTAGCAGTAGGGTACCCTTCATATGCTTGTTCGAATCGCACTTGACCGGTTTTTGTATAACTGTCAAAGTGACGGCTCGAAGGACGGTTAAAAACTTTATTCACTCCATTGTAGACTTTAAAAAAAGCTCTCTTTAATGTCAAAAAGCTTTTATTTTGAGACGTGGTTCACTGTTTCTATGTCGACTTTTGTTGATAAGTGTACACTTGTTTGGTTACTTACTTCATCGTAATACCAGAATGATAGAAAATCCGAAATATAGATCCACATCTCAATTTTCCTTTTTTATAATAATATTTTTATTATTAATTGTGAGGAGAGCATTGTTTTATTAAAAAAAACCCGTCCCTTTCCTTGACAATATATGAACACTTTACTCAAAGAGGTCTATCAGTTCTAGAGATTGGAGCATTCAAACAGACAAGCTCCAAAGCTGTCCCATATTAGCAAAGGCAATATAACTTGAAAATAGTGTTCACCCGAATATGGTACTATACATTATCCAAGTGCCAAAGGTTTTCCGAATCATAGGACCAATTTATTACTGGCTGTCAAGACTCTACCACTAATACATATACAAAGCCTCGCCTATTTCCCAAAGGTAAAGTCATTGACCAGATTTCTATTTGCTACGACCAGAACCTTTATTTTTATTAAGCTGTTTGTTTCGTTATCAGGTTTACAGAAAATCATATTTTTCAGTGTCCAAAGTATAGTTTTTTTACTAAAACTGCCCTGTCCTAATGTCGATTAAAGGTCTTTTGCCCTATTCAAAAGGTTTGGCTAAGAAAACCTCTCGAAGTATCGCATATTCGATTCTGGCAAAGAGAAGCAAATATGATTCTCAAATATTTGTTCTCAATGTGAATGCCCTGTGCAAAACCCCCGTGACATAAGGATAAAATTCCATAATTAAAAAAGTAATCATCAAACAAATAACTTCTATCCATTTTGTTCCTAGCTATTGTTGATACCGACATATTTTCGCGAAATGAACATTACTAACGCCAGTCCTAGGTTCTAATTAGTACCACAAACACGCGTACCATTAATATCAGTTACGTGGTAATGCTCTGTCACCTAAATAGCCAGCCCTAACATAAATCCCATTCCACCATCCAATCTTATTTGCAACCAATAAGGCCGTAACTACATCGGAATTCCCTTATATTAGCTTCCTAAACTATCGTTTTCCCATCCACATTCATTTGACTTTATTCCTCATACCCTATCCATCAACAATTCATGAGACATCTACAATTCCGTCATCCATTACCTTCCGCGCATTCTCCTATATAAAACAATTCGCTACATACTCTTCGATGTATAACAAACAGTAAGGAGATGTCGTTTGAATAGTTCGGCTTGAAAGGATCACAAGATAGGATTGATTCATGATCACAATTACCTTCGAATGTTGTTGGGAATCTAGTTGGTCCAACCCTATTGATGCCCATTGTAGGTTGACCTCCGCGCTCTTTTCAATTGAAAGTACAAAGGGATCAAGTTGGGTCGGGCGGTGCAACAAGACACGTGAAATGTCCAGTGTTAGATGGACTTGAGTCGGCTGAGAATGAATGGTTTTAGAGACCTTCTTTTGTTGGATGTATAAACTAGACATGCGTCCAAGATTCAGGCTTTGCCGTATCGGGGATTTCTTGGGATCGTTCCTCGTTGGTTCAGTATCAATTGGCCTTTGTTTGCACTATAAATACATCAAGAGTTTACGTTTAAAGGTTGATGTATTGACGTTGTTTTCTGTGCTGTCAGAGCGGGATGGAAACCGGAATTGATGCGGAATACGATTCGCCATTTTTGAGAATAATTTATACCCTTTATTTGTGTTCGTACTTGTAATGTGTTGTTGTATAAGTAGCCTGGCAAAATGGGATGAGCATATATTGTCCATATGAGGCAGATGATTCAAATTATTAGATAGGAAAAGATAAAATGTTCAGTATCCAAAACTTTTAAACAAAGCTTGTTATTTTATTTTTCTTCTTTATAATTTTTAATATACTGAAAGTTCTGCGAATCTCATAATTTTTGCAAGTTACCTAATAGTCAAGCAAAAGGTTTTGCAAGTATTAAGTAAAACTCACAATACGTCTTCATGACACTAAAAAGAACTAAAATCGTAACGATACCTAAGTATTCTAATTTATAGCAGCAATAAATATGGAACAGCACAAAACGACTAAACATTAAACTAGACGAAAAACCGAGAACTTGAGTAGAATCCAAGATACAAATAGACACTAAACCCGTACATACGAATCGCAATACATCTCTACATAAGATTCAATACTGCGACAAACTACAAATAAAATACTAGAAGAACGTAGCTCCGAGAAAATTAAGTCCTATTGACAGTACTGTGCAAATACAATCAACGAAGGAAGGATGCCTCAATACTAAGAACGACAGACCATGGTAACACACGACGAAAGCACAAAACCCAACATACATTGCCGGCTAACAAAGAATGGAATACGTGAGCGTGAAGTGTTGACAGCAATGGTTGGTGAAACGAATAGTATGGGAACATGTGAGCAAGAAGAATGGGTTCAGCAAGTAAAGGTGCGCCAAATGTGTGAGAATTTAAAGTGTCGATGCAGTGTCGTTCGCAGTTTTAAAGCGAACGCCGAAGTGGGGTAACACGATAAATGGAACGTGATTGGCTTTCTTGAATCCTGAACTATCAGAATTTTTATCCGCGACCCCGGGCTAAGCTTGTCCGCGTTTTTGGAACAAATCTAGTTTTCGAGTGGACTTGAAAAGTGCATGTTGGGATCGACAAACAATGGAATTTGAATACGTTTTTCATTGTCGTGTTTGACGGCTGATAGGAAAGTTTCGGCATGTATTCCTATTTCCAAATTGAAAAATTTATTGTAGCAGTTTATTCTGTCTAGGAATTTTGAGTTTAGTCCAACGCCTTACTTTGCGTATCAAAGGACCATCTTGTCTAAAAGCAAGTTAAAGTAAATTACTAGATACAGATGTTGCAAACATTTCCATCAAAACTAAAGCTTAAGGCATTGAAAACATTCCAAACATCGAAATTGAATTGTTGTCAATAGAGAAAAACAATTGAATCTTTGGAACAAAAGTTTCAATAAGCGTCTCCGAAACGAAATATTGTTGAAGTAAAAATAATGGACCGGTATTAAAGGATTTATCAAGTATTGTATTAGTTTTTTTTGCCCAACATTGGAAGCCTCCTCTCTAATATTATATCTTCTTTTTGAAGACCTAATTTCACACCTTTGATACTTTTAAGGAATCTGTAACCAAAGGTCCCTATGGCGGTCTGTCTTAGGCTCTGCTAGACTGTTTGAATTTACACGATGCATTTCTACTGTCGCTATAACAAAAAATAAAAAGACAGGTTAAGCAATGATTGCTACGATTTTAATGTGAGGGATGATTTTTTTTCCCTTTCCCTTCTCTTTGTGTGGAACACCTTAGTGTCGCGTGTTGTGTCCTAATCCACTATTATTTAGAAAGTAGCTTCAAACCGCTTCACTGGACTGTATAATACTATTGCTAATACTGTTGTTTTTTTACCGTTTGTATAAGTGTATATTTTGTGATATTTTTTAACTTTAAAGCAAAAACTTTGAGCCTTTAATATAAAACAGCGGGACTCTGGTAGTCCGATTATAATTTTTGAGAACTTGACTCGAGAAAGTTGTTTAAGGTCACACGGCAGCGAAGGATCAAAACCGGTTCAACCAAGAGTTTAGCTATGCAACCGCCGAGTTCAACGTTTACTGTTATACCTTACAAATACTTACCATATCGTATGTACAATTGTACATACATACTTATCTTAATCTTTTTCGAATTAGATCCTTTTTGCCCTTAACTATTTGATGATGACTTACCTGTAACAAAAAAATTAAATCAGTTACATCGATTTTAATTATTTTTGGAATATGCATAATGGTATTAAAGTCACAGTTTTGAATAAAACTTTTAAATTAATACCACCAACAAGAGCAGACTCTTTGCAAGACAGCAAAATGACAACCGTACACAGGAAGGAGCATTTTTTGAATGCTCAAATTTTTATTTGACCATTATATCGCGGCCTTAAATTCTCATGTTTTGACCCTGCTAACCCAAAAGCAGACTGTAAGCACTCCCATCTGTTTCAGATATTTATATATTTTTATAAGCATGAAAAATATTGTTGTATTCCATTATTCCGAATTCCTAGCAAACTTCCGCGGAATTCCAAAAAAAACACCAAGATTTTATATCTCGCACTTTTCCTTGAAGTTCCGAATAAAACAACTCTTTTATACTTACGAAAATAAAAAAACTTTGCCTTTGATATTCTAACAAAAAAAATACCTAGAGTAGTTATGAATATAAATCTTGAGCTTCATAGGAACTTGCGAAGAAAGATTTCTATAGAATAACATAATCTCAAGTTAGTTGTAAAGGAAAATTTTCGTTATTTCGACGAGCCAATTGGCGTCGAGATCAGGTGTTTCTTTGATGGACCACATTTCATTTTACTTCGAATAGTAAAAGGCTGAACTAAACATCGAATTTAGGAACAGCAAGTAACTTTCGAATGGAATGACATTTTTACTGCTTTGAAAAAATCGGCCTCGATACAAACCGCGGTTGACTCAACTAAATTCTCGTTTCGATACAAACAAAAAGAAAAACAAATGCCTTTTAAAATAACTGGGCTTGCTGTAGTTTTTCCCATTCTATTGTGAGCTCCCGAACAATCCGCTTTCACTATAAATGCTTGACTTTCTAGCTCTCATTCCTACTATACTTATTTTTGGTCCTTAGAAAATAATTTATTTAGAAGATCCTTGTAAATTTTCTTCTTTATGTAAATAGCTACAGCGGTAAGCAAAATATGCTCAGATTGCCTACCGCTTAACTTAGCCGGTCCTTTCTCCTAAATAAGGACCAAAAATGTACAGACATAACAAAAATTACGTCCCTGTCTTCCTCAACTATATTTTTCATAGAATTATCTCGGCCAGTTCAGACGCATTTTACTTGTAAATGTAGAACATGGTTGGCTGACTTTAATGAAACTGTCACCGTTGGGACGGAAAAAATTATGCTTCGCTGGCTCAGCCGAGTACGTGTCTGTGATTGGACCGATAATATGTATAGTATCGGAAACTTTTGGTGTATTTGGAGTGACGGGGAACTGTCAAAGGTAGGAAACACGGTTGTCATTTAAAGGTTCAACGAATCACGATGATTTGAAACCACGAGTTAGCTTGGTAATAAATGTTAGTGACGTATTTGATACAAGGACGGCAAATCTCCTAGATCATTTATTTACGCATCATTCATTCTTATATGCCTTCAAAATGGCTAATGTATCGAATATATATTTTTGTTTGCCAACTGTATTCACTCAATGACATACAACAAAAGGTTGCGTAACAATTCGAATTGTGACGTTAAAGGCTATTTCATAAAAAAAAACAGAATCAAAAGTTCACATGACACAATCCCATAAATCCCAAAGCTCCCCGTCGCGTACCTTACCTTTCAATTACCCAGTACATTTTGAACCCAATAGCTTAGTCCCAAATTTCAGACGAAATATAAATCAAAACTGAACACCCCAGTTCGACGGTAGCGTGAACAAGAGATCTATCAACACCCAAACGCGAGGCATCGCGTGCCTTATACAGGGTGATTCATTGCTCGTCCCTGGACGAAGTGCCGACAATAAATACTGCCCACACGCACTGCCATGTTATTTATTTTGTGGATCAGCCTGTATCTTAAAATAGAATTATATCTTATGTTCGTGGTAATAATGTTGTATTGTTGCTGGAAATTAATGTTAACATCTTGTTGCTTAGAAATGAACGCGGTAATAAAAAATATTAAGATATTAAAATGGACATGAAAGTGTCGTTTTAGATCATGCTGTAGATAAACTTGTTGTAAATTTAGTTTACATGTAATTTCTCAGGCGATCAAATACTCAAAAACGAAAAAGACCATGAAAGGAAAAAATATACATTGCAAAAGTGCATTAGCAAAACTAAGAACTTGCAAAAGTAATCTAGGACAAAGACTTCAAATCTTTGGGAAGTGTTAACAGTTGGAGGCCACCACTACTATTTTCTTCCATTATGTCTTAAAAAAAAACTAGTTTACAAGTTTTTCTTTAGAAGAAAAACATTATGGCAAACAGCGGAAAATCTGAAAAACATTAAGGTCTGTCAGAGGGCAACGGGCGGTTTTAACTCCAACATCATGCTTTCCACCAACCGTACCATAAGACTATAAACTACATGTCAATATTTACCTATTAACCTATAATTTAAACAAACCTATCTTTTGATACGCTTTACACAATATCACTACTAAACACCCCATTGCCTTAATACCTCAATTCCACCAAGAAGGAAAAACAATCAAAAATGTTACAAAATAATACTTTAAAATCGCAAAACGTAGCCAACCTCCATGGATTGTTTACGGGCGGGGCAGGGTGCATAAATAAGTCGTTTTGTCGACGCGATCAATTGCGCGTCGTGTTATGTAGCAGACTTGTGAAATATTTTGGAGTTTGTCACTTGTGTTAAGGGTTTGTTCATAGGCATCATTTTGGGAAATTCCAGTTTTATTATCAGTGGGAGAAATAAAAAGTGAGAAAAATGCTGACTTATTTTCAGATTACTATTATCGCTACGTCTTTCTGGCTTTGCTTGTAACTTTACTTTCTAATGCAAGGTGCGTTGGCGTCTACTTAATTAAACATTAATCATAATTTCCGTTTGCATGTAATCTAGTAGATATATTAGTATACATTTCCATTGCCATTGATCTCCAATTGCCATCAAGTCACAAATCACATATCCAGACATAAGTAACACTAAACATTATTCAACAGTTCACTTAATAACCGAAGATAGTCCAGTAAGAGTGAAAAGCTGCAACATCGCAAAATTCAATTTAAAGACTCTCCTCTCACTTCAAAAACATCAAATTCCATAAAACAACAACATGACACCTTCGCATAGCAGACAACGTTATCCGACGAACAAGCATCAAAGTAACAACACACAAACTCTGGAAACATGGAAACAACGGCATCACGAAGTCCACAGGCCACATTGTCAATAGGCGACGCGTTTGCGAGTGCGTCACCATTAAAATGACAATTTTGGTCCTTTTGAGCGGAGTTTAGAGAGAGCGGAGAAACAAAAAGATTGCGTTGGTTTTTTTTATTGATTGCCTTTTAAAATTTTAGCTAGCAGTAGCTAGTAGCTAAGTAAACTAAGAAGCAACTTGAAAGGAATAAATAGAAGAATAGTTAGAAGGTGTCCAAGAGAACATCAATTTCGACAAGATTTTTGCATAAATTTATCAGAAAATACATTTTCCAGTAAACCGAAACTCCACTTTTTAAATAAGAGTAAAAATACATATAAAAGACCACCTACAAAACCTATGAATAAATGAACAGAAACAGTACAAAAATAAACTTCATAGAAAAAGTAAAAAACACGAAATGAAAATACAAAGTCGTCAGTGTGAACGACACTTGCCCGTGTCAATATACGCTTAATATTTCGGAATGGTCGAACGCAGTATTCGGCCATTCTAGAACCAGTATTTGCATAGTATTGTCTTGCGGTTTTATTTATGTATTTCTTTCCCTTTTTACGCCCTTCTCAGCTTACGTTTCTCAAGTTAATCCTTTTTTATTATTTTTCGGTCTAGCTAGGGTTTTAGGACGATTTACGGTGAAGGTTAAGAATTTTGCGTGGTTTGGAGGAAGTGGTAAGTTTTGGTATTTCGATTACGTGATTTGTATGTCCAAAGCTACAAATACGTTCAATAAATATACAAATTGAATAAAAAAGCACAGAAGGGCGAATGCCTGATTAGGAATTTTCTACAATCGTCACATAATTTGGTGACGATAATTTAATATATCCACCTCAATCTAAATTAAAACATGAGAATAGCAAACAATAACACCACCAACAAAAAATACAAGAAGCCAAACGGAAACTCCAACAAACCAATAACCAAACCGAATCCAACCGTCATGCAACACAACAGTTTCCGAAACCATCCAACATTTGATAACCACACACTCACCCATAAATAATCCAATAGGGATGATAAATTCCACGGGAAAATTTCAAGTAAAAGGGCTCTTCACCGTGATGACCAAAAGGACCCTATCACGATATCTTTCTGGCTATTTGAAAATGGACACCATTTAATTTTCCACGGCATTGGTCAATCTCTTTATATAATATTTGTGTTATCGTCGGGAGGAAAATGTTGGAAAAAATATCAAATACCTATAAAGATGTTTCTCCGACCCACTTCAATATGAATGATTTTGAGCTCAAGTTTTTTATTCTTATTGATATATACGTAAATATACATACATAAGTTGGAATATATGTTGAATTCAGACTAAAGGTCGGTTTCGTGGAATTGTATTAGCTATTCTCTATATTCGAGTTATTGAATGAATATTAACAGGAATTTGTAACAAATTTCTCTGAATTCTCTTGAAGACCATGTTCAAATGTAATTAAAACCTAAAAATATGTTCACAGTATTAGTTGCAAAACCCACTGCCACTCATGATTAAGAACTTTGTTTGGGTCCGAATTTAGACAGGTGATTCTGATAAATATTTGTAAGCAAACGTGAGGTAAATAAAAAATTTGGTGCGGAATTATACTCATAGGACAAGATGTGACTTTTGCCAAATTGTCTTTTGAAAAAAATGTATTACTTCTTGTCATGCCATCTTCACCAAAATTTGCTGCTAATTTATAGCAGCAAATTTTGTCTTTAGACACTCCAACGATTCTTCAAACTACCACCCTGTCCATCACTGTAAGACCTAACGGCATAAAACTCTTACCATATAACTTCGTGGATTCCAGGCGATAACCTCAGCGATAAGTCTCGAACCTTCATTATCATTATTGTAAATCTTTGCAGTATCATTAACGTGACACAACCTATCCGCGCTAAGCCTCGTATAGCTGCTGAACAAAGTTATATTTACAGCGATATAAAGTCTGTCGCTTTAGACTGAAACTTCGACAAAGATAACAATTTCAACAGCGTTTATTCAAGCAAAGTTGCCAAGCTAAAACCTCCAAAATTTGAGAACTTACCACTAGCTAATTAAAAACTTCACGACCAAACTGCGCGGTGTAAATTTTTAACTGCATTCCTTACACAAGGTTTTTAACTAAGAAACTTGTGTTTACAAGCCAATGTAACTTGATGAAAACTTGCATTCAATTTCAGAGTTTGATTATATAGTATTTATTTATTAGATGAAGTTTTCTAATCTTGGTTTTTGTTTATGGAAATATCGCTGTTTGATAGTGTATTATTAAAAAAAACCGGTAAAGTGTAAGTTGGGTAGCGACAAGCACAAATTTGCAACAAGTATTGGCCACCCATTAAATTTATAACTAAATGGTTGTTGCTCAACATTATTTTTTAATTTTTATAGCGGATACAGAAATTGATTGTGATACAGCCGGATACGTTTTATCTTTTGTGTACGGAAACCTTTAAGCGAATTGGTGATGAGTATTTACAACAGCGTTGTTTGAAACTATTTGTCAAACAGAAAAATAAAATATATCTAGTTAACATAAGAGAAAATTCTAAAATTGAAAATAACGTAAAACCTTCGTTCCAAAACAAGCTCAGAGAACTTTAACAAAATACTAATCCGAAACATTACCAACCATGCATCAGAGGAAGAAATTCCGTCATAAATTGATAAGTAACATTTGAATCCAAAAATTGGTGCTTCGGGGAAATCTGTTGGGCATTAAAATTAGAGAAACGACTGCCCAAGTTCGTTCAGTGCCATCCAACAAAATTTATGCTGAAACTCTTGCATAAATTGCAAGTTCCTGTTAAATGTATCCATTACACGTTGACACTGTTTAAGGTACGGTCTTATTGATGCGTTTATGCTAATAAACGCGGTAATAAAACTCAGATTTACGTGGAATGGATAACGGTTTTTGTTTTTGTAAAAGGATTGCTCGAAAGTATTGAGTTTCGGGTTGAATCACTTTGTTGACAGGTTTATTGTTCAAAAAAGCAGACAAAAGGGCGTTTTTAAGCACATAGTCTGTAATGTGATGCTGGGCTTTGTGATACATTGATGCATTGAAAGTTGCAGAATGATTTCGTACATTACGATAAAACATCAAAACGTTCAGCCGAGGATAAGAAGGGTAGACGATGTTAAAAAGATAGCAGGATTAAGAAAGAAAGACTGGTTGTCAGACTTGTAACGACTACCAAAACACGGGGGAACTCGTTATGACATACATGGTCAGCTATCAACGCACCAACCTTATCAAGTGTAGCTTAACCTTTGATTGACCAACTTGTTCAGCTCCCCACTGTCATTGCTGGCTATTAAACGAACTGACAAATAAAGTCGTTCTCCAACCAGCGACAAAAACGTAGGACCTTCGTAGAAACAAATCGAAAGCATTAGTGGAACTTCAGTTTAAAGTCGGAGCACTTCGTGCCCTGGCTTGGTTCCAAGCCGCGAGTAGCCGCAGATGACGAAGCATCTCCGTCTCGTTATCGCACTCCTGATGGTCAGACCGCAGACTTTTTTGGAGAAACGGCGGCTTGTGAAGACGGAAGATATGAAAGAGGTCCGGAGGAAGTTTTGATTGTGTCGAAAACAAAATGGAGGCAAATGAAAATAGTATTTATGTTTAAGGTGTTTATAGGTGCTTAAGATGGTCAATTTGCTTGTATGGTTCCTTTCATTTAAATTTCCACCTTATCAGAGACTTATAGTGGTTTATACCGATTGTCATTTTAGCTACTTAGTTTAAGGCTTCTACTATCGAATACCAAACTACTTTAAGTGCAAATCCCACCATCCACATTTCCCATATTCTCTTTTCTGCTAGACTCTACAGTAAAGATAGACAGTCGTACTAATAAGAACAGTCTAATTCCAAATCCGCAAGGTATTCCTCACGTAGAAATAGCAAAAGTTAAACTCTGAACGCCGCAGGGCACTGCGAACATCCAATATAACAAAGCTAATTCATTTTCCAGTACATTCAAGAATCCATTTATATTACACAGCTTAATATCCCTATCCTATCTCATTCAAATCTGCATTTTAATCAGATTTTTTTTGATTCTGCAAAAAGCTTCATCCACAAACCTGACCGCGGTCCACTCAATAAAACGCAAAAGCCACTGCGTATATGGAAATCAAAGTCGCAAAAAATACTCGATCCCATACATGCATGCCTCGACACCTCACACATCAAATAATTAAAATTCCGTGTACAGGCCCGCGTCTCTTCGTATTTTTAGAACGCATTGCGATTAATCGCAACATCGCAATAAAGTCGCCAGTTTGTAGCGGGTTAGGTCGGCTGCGACGTATCTAGTCTTAAATTGTATTGATAATTGCCCAGACCGAGACAGTTTCCTGCCACCATGTGACAATTTAAGCAATTTATTATGAAGCTGGCAAAATTTGCATTTGGATTGTTGAACTAAGAACTTTCATTTCAAAACAATAACTTCTGTCATTAATATTTAACTACACATTTTTGTGGACTTTAATAAAGTACGCAGATCCTCGGGGGAGGCTTTTGTCCAACATTGGACCTTGATAGGCTGAATTGATTGAAAGATTATAAAGTTCCCGTTTTGGAATTTAACAGACCTGACATAGAATACTCAAATTCCTTTAATTATACTCCAGAATTAAACGTTTATAAAAAACAACAACCTCCAATGTATATGAAGGATTGTAACGCATTGCTACACACTGAAACAAACTCGGATGACGTAGCACGGCGCTTCAAGTTTAGTCAGTAAGAGTCTGACACTACCCGTTCCCTTCACCGAGGTAGTGGGTGTTCATGTGGATTACCCCGATTTACAAAAAGAAATGCTTCTACCTTCAATATTTCATGTATTGTGGGGTAACTTCTCGATAAAAAACCCATATCATACCTTTTCCTCTTCATCATGTTGGTAATCATGTAAGATAAATCTGTCTTCTGGTCTTGTACCCAGTGGTATACACGGCATATATGGTAGTAGGCTGCAATAGGCAAATCGTATAACTAAGGCTAAAATAAATCAGATATAGTTTAGAAAAAGCTAAGCATAAGAATGTAAATCATAGTTCAATACTTATTATTTCCCATGAGAAACCAAAATCTAGAGAAAATCTGTTCAAGTTTGAGTCGTATTTGCAAATATCGTGGGTTCTGTACGATTAGGTTAAAGCAAATACGCTGTGTTATAACTACAATAGAAATTTATCATCTTTGAAAATTTAAGCTGCCTAGCAAGATTTCATGAGATAAAGCCTTGTGACAGACGGACAGTTTGACGTACAGACATATAGCACTTAGTAACAGTGTCCCGTTTTTACCTCTTGTGTGAGGAACCCTAAAAACTTAGATAGTATCAAAGCTATCATCTTTTTCAATCTAAACATATTGAGCCTTTGTCTACATGACGAATATATTAAATTCACTATCTGTTGATCTGTGAGCAAAAACCAAGGAAAATAGGTAAACGGAAGGAAGTGGCATTGTTAAGAGAGAAGGATCAACTTTAATACATTAAGACAGATTTGATTTGACTTCAGAGGGTCTGCGATCATCTTAATAAATAATATTACTGCGGTCGTGGAAACCAGAGGGGGCAGTACACGGTGAAGAGTGGCATATCTTACAAACTTTCTTTAAGACGTAATAGAAGACGTTTCTAATACGTTGCGCAGAACATTTTGTCCCCAAAAAAGTTTTATTAAAAAAAGAGATACTCTCTTTTCTGCACAAAATACCCAGACTCAGGACAAGCATGGAACAAACAAATAATTGTTGAAGCCAGCGACACGTCGCGTCGTCAGCGAGTTTGCCGTGATGACCAACATATTCCACTCGACTGTCAGTGTAGTCATCAACTACAATAGTATTACAGGCAGCAGTATTTTACAGGCATTTCCATCTCCTTCTATATTCTATGGTACCTTACCTTTATAAAAAGATACCCTAACCTTTAATCGTGTTCTCATTCAAGTCACTCGTGCGGTATCAATACGAAAGCTACATCAAAGGCGATATATTTCGTCTTGTATTCCTGAGAGGCTTCGAAACTAGAATAAAACAACTTGGAACTTCAAAACATGCCTATTTTTGTTACTTTTTTCGTTCACCTGAATAAGAATTTCTAGGCCGTTGATGTCTTTGTTTTTTTGTAATGAATTAGAAAAGGATAGATGTAAGATGTTACTGGCGAAGAACAAATTATGGAGGTAGACAATATAATTAAGGTAGAATTTTATTGTATGTGTGTATGTCACCAAAATTCTCCGAACCGGCTACACCAATATGAATGATGTTTTAGATTCGCATAGCAGCCCGAAAGGAAGAACTAAAAATCAAATGAAACACGTTTTTCATTCCATTTTATTCAGATACTTAACTTTTATTCGGATTGTGCAACGTGAGTCTAGTTTCATCAAAATCGCTTAATCCAAGTTTATGTATTGCAATCGTTTTCTGTCGACGTAATCTGTCAGAAAATGATAACTACTTTTTATATTACTTTCAATTCGCAACATTTCATAATCTTTACCATTTTGTTATAGAGCAATAATAACATTTTAATCTTCTTCGCAATTTATTCATAGCCCATAGCGTACAGCGTAGATACGTTTCCCGTTGTAAATAATTAGGTCTTAGTTTACCTTTCAATGTTTTACAGCCTGAATTATTCGCAATGTAATTCCAAGTAATACTTAATAAACTTTGAAATGCTGTAAATTTATTAATTTCGAAAATCCTTCGTAAGTATTCCGTCAAAACCCTTTCCTGTTTCTGACGAAAGGTAAACTTAGGATCGACTTCGCGACATTTCATCAATTAGGACCTCAATTTCTAAGTTATCGATGTTTAACGAAAACCTGTCAATGGCAGACTTTAAAAAGTTGATTTCGATATTCAATTCCTAAATGTCAATAAGTTTTACGATAAACAAACGAAGGTTGTGGCGGGAGGCATCCGATAGGTCTACTAAAATTGGGAATTTGAATGGTGTTGTTTGTGAAACCAGCTTTTCATGAGCTCTTGTAGCAGAACTGTACAGTGCTACAGTAAATAATCCCGCTTACACATTGTCAAAAATCCTACTAGAAGATCATAATACAAATACTATTTTTAACTACAAAATATCTAAATCTATATACTAATGTATAAAGCTGAAGAGTTTGTTTGTTTGTTTGAACGCGCTAATCTCAGGAACTATTGGTCCAAATTGAAAAATTAATTTTGTGTTGAATAGACCATTCACCGAGGAAGGCTTTAGGCTATATACCATCACGCTGCGACTTATAGGAGCGAAGATACAATGGAAAATGTGAAAAAAACAGGGCAGGTATAAATCATAACTTATATCTTCTACCCAATGGGACGAAGTCGCGGGCAACAGCTAGTAATAGATATTTTTAACTACAAAAACGTACGACTTTATATAATAACTACTAGACAAGTTGATGATATTGTTCCAAACACTGTATAAACACTACATGAGACAGCTATTTGTATATAAAAAAAGAAGTTTGATTCAAAAGTATGTAGACAAAAATGCAAATAATTATGAACGCTTTTTGCTTAAAATAGCTTGTTACGAGCAAACACAGTCTCTCTTGACTTCATATTTTATTCAACACCAGCTCCAAAAGGTAGAGTATGCAGTGACGATGGCTATTTTGAGACAATTAGCTAAAGTGCAATAGTATTAAAATATAAGGCAAATAATTATACAGATTTTAGGGATTGTAGAAAATATAGTAAGTTTATATGTAGGTGTGTACAAAAGGGCCTCAAAACCATCACACTTGGCTTGGCACTCATTGGTTGAATAAGCACATAAAACAATCAATGATTTTGAAATCGACAGATAGTAGATACAATGATTCCTGTAGCTTCTACAGCTACACTAAATAATGTAACTTAAATGGCGCCAAAACAAGTCATCTCAATACAAAAAGGCAAGCTTATAAATAAACGCTACAAAGGCTCAGAAGATAATAAACAAAAACCAACGAAACTCCAAAAAAATCCACCTAACAACATCAACAATAAAAGATTTTCATTAACTCCCAAGCGAACATTAATTAAATAAACCATCTAAACGACGGTGTAACTCACACTATAAGAAGAACTCAAGTTGCGAACAAAAGGACCAGCCGTTTATAAATAACGAACGTTCCCGACTTGAGCAAATGGAACCGCAAAGTTAAGATACCATCGCAGGACAATAACATCCTTACATAATTTATTGTGACGCTCGCAAAAACTCCAAGCGGTCACAAGTTCAACTAGCTTTGGGACACACGGATAAGAATAACAGTATACAGTCAGCGGGGAAATAGAACAAAACTCTTTGAGGCTAGAAAAATGGAAAATATCAACCGATAAATCTAGAAGACTGGGTTAAAAGAAAAAGATGCTATTGGACTTAAGGACCATTTTGAACTACGTAAATTGTATGTGGTCTTTACTGGACGTTTAAACCTAGATGTGCGCTTATTGAGAGGTTCTTAATTCTTTGTGGTAAAAAATACATTGTTTGTTTTTTGGTTTGCATGGAATTTGAATAGGTTAGCTGAATATAGGAGCCGTTTAACTGTTTATTAAATAAATCCTCTAAAGGTGTTATTTTGTCTTTTATGTTTTTCTTTCTTTTGCAGTATCCTGAAAACATTGGCTCTTTATCTTCATCATAAATATCATCTCACCGCTGGACATAGGACTTAATAGCCCTTTTGGTCTTATGAATAATAAAAAAAATCAAAACGATTTCTTCAAATTATACTATTTCAGTAGCACTTTTCAGTCAATATTTACTGGACAGCATCCAGATTCTCCCACCTTTACTTCCCCAAATAGTCCAGGAGTCCTATCACAAATTGTTTTAACATAGATGATGTAATGTTGGAAGTAGTATTGCCTGAATTGTAAGTATCTGTGTTTCTTAACTAACGCGAACCCCTCGTCATGTGTCAGGCGAAGACCGCAGGGTAGGATGTACCCAAAAATTGGTTTTCAGCTTGCCTGTGCGTAAGATTAATTTAGTTATATGAGCTCTTGGACTAAGTTAGTTGGAGTGTTATCGCTTTGATTTTATTTATTAACAGGGTTTGAGGAAATTATTTTGGTCTTGGTTTCTGGTGCTTTGTTTCTTTGTTTGTGTTGTCTTATTGTTCTGTTGCTTTTATTAGAATTAATATTAATTGTGGTAAATACACGTCGATACTTATGCTAACTATACAGGGTGTAAGGAACACCGTGACTTTTCCGTGGGACCTGAGTTCTAGACATGATTCCAGACCCCCCTGCGTTGGAATTTTTCATCGGTCTTTTCATGAAAATTGCATTTTTTTTTCGCGTTTTTTTAATTTTATGTGTCATAAAATCATTTTTCCTACGTATTTCAATAATATTTTCATAACGAAAGTAATTATTAAGCCGTTTTCACGAAAAAAGGCAATGTAAATGAAACACTAAAAACTGCTCCCGATCAGCTGATTCGTAAAGGTACTCGTCGGTCATCGCTCTCTCGCAAATCTAACCGAAAGTGACGTCAAAACCGAACCAATACATGAGCGTCAACCGTAAGAGATAGCGCAACTATTGCGCGCGCACTCGCACTCATTATTCGTAATCCTGCCTACTATTCCTTTAAAAAAAGCCGCGCGCTTTGTAGGCACCGCTAGCCGCCTTTGTAGACACCGCCAGCGCGCCGACAAACACCTACAGCGGTATCGGCGAGTGACGTACCTGTGACACTGGATAAAATAGTACATCGATTTTTGTTACACGGGTTCCATGTTATAAAATAAAAAATCACTTTCTCAGCGTTTATCAACTTATCGTACTACGAAATTTATTAAAACCTTTTATTATTAACAGTTTGTTATTGTTTAGAATTCTGTAGTTCTAAAACATGTTGTTATAAACAATAATTTATTTTTTCTAAAATTAAACTCTGTTTTGTTACTAATATCCATCATCTACTAATGAAATTCCTGCCTAAAAATTTTTATCATTTTTTTTCCTACGAACTGCTGAATAATTATTCCAGTCACATAAAACAATTATGTTCTTACACAAAAGTACATTTTGTGATTAATCAATTTTAAAGGTTTAAGTTAAGTACTTTATTGTCAAGAATAATTTTACGATATTCACTTCGACCTCATGTAATTTATCGATAAAGAATCATAGGTACCTAGGTCCAACACTACTCAAAGGTAAAACCGAAAGTTCGGCTTTTTTCAAAATAGTACCTATTTTTACTTAGTTTGTTCCTTACGCTAATCGAATGTGCATGTGCAATCGGGTAATTCGCGGACTAATTATCGTGTAGGCAGACAATTTTATTGTGTTAAGTGATATAAGTGCGTGTGTTGTGTGTGTATTATTTAAATTACGATCCTAGTAGCTCGATAGGTTATTTTACCGCCCGGGAGAATGGCAACATGCTAATGTGTTATGGCGAAGCACGTGGCAATGCAAGTCTCGCGATGAACATTTACTGGACGCGGTACTTTTTGCCCTGGGTTCAGCAGCAGATTTTTCGCCGCGCCAAAATTTGTGTGCACGTAGATGGCGGACATTTCGAACCTTATCTGGTTAGAAGTGAGCGAGATTAAGGTAAGAGTAGGTTTGATTTAATAATACACAAGACACAGATTGAAGTCAGAATAGCGTAAATTGATTGGTATTTTTTTTGTGATTGTTTTTCGTTACATCACAACATTTTTATAAAATGCGCGCGCGTTTCGAATGTTTCGATCGTGTCGCCGAGTGTCGCCCTCCTACCACATTACAGTTCGTGTAAGTACGTACGCTGAGCGTAAGGATCGCGCGGTAACCAATTCATTGCGTGCTCAAAAATGACTAAATCTATAAATATTAATCTCCGACGGTAGCGACTTCTTTAATATTAATTAACACGTTATTTTAAAGTCATTATGCGACTTTGGTGGTACGGTGTTCCTTACACCCTGTATTGTTTTTGGGAACAAGATGTTTGACAATCATGCGATTTTTACCTTTAAAATGTGTTTTTTATCAAGCAAATAATAAAAAGTGTTTTCCAAAATCCCATTGGTTTGGGAAGGTTAAAAAAACATAAACATACACACTCATATATGTTATTTATTCCGCAATTCTAAAAAGACCATTCCGACTCTCACATTATCTAAGTAACTAAAACTGAAATTCATTTATTCATTGCGAAAGATAGTGCAAAAAACGAGGACACCTAAAATCCGAACCCTAAACTTAGTGACGTCATCAACAACAGCCAAAAGGACCACGCCCCTACAAAAACAAGAAACGATTTTACAAAAGTTACAAATTGTTCACATAGCTCTCGTACCAAAAACAGTACAAAAAAACTAGATAAGCCAAATGATAAATGCTTCTAGGCAAAGCATCTTAATTTTCATTGAGAATTTTGCACTCGCGGAAACTGCTCTGGATCGTGTAAAAAGTATATACGGAACCCCAATGCGGATCCGGTAAAAACAACATTGGAGGATGTTGAGAATACTGGAAGAGTCATTTTACTGGAAATTTTCTAGAAATTTGTTTGTTTTGTCGATAAGAATAGGATATATCCCAGGTATTCTAAGCTCCCATAGTAAGGATAATTGTCGTTGTGAAAGCGGGAGAGGGCATTACACAGTGCGTAGCGACCTCTCGCTTCCTCAACAGTTCGCTTAAAAAGCACATTAATAAGTAGTAGCTAATCGAATGATCCTAGTTTCGTATTTTGCCCTCATATCCTTTGGCTTTTTCACTTTTCGGAGCTTTTCCTCTGAACCTATTTACCTGAACACTGTATTTTATATTAAGAGGCATTTATTGAGAAATCCAGCTCATATAGGGCATGCTGGAAAAGTACTCGCGTCCAAAGAATTTCATCCTTGTGTCTTTACACAAACATTTAAGTCACATCTCACAAATGGTTGTCATACGTGGAGTGAAAAACCACAAGTCACGTATAGAAGGTTTGGGGTGGTAATCTATATTATTCAGGTCTTCCTCTCAAGTCACCACTGTTTGACAGAATTCGAATGTATCTAGCAGTTAAAAAGCAATTATCTATTTAAATATTATGTGCTATGGAAATGGAACATAAAACTTAAAGCTATTTGGTACTGTGCCAGTGCGATACACGATAATATTTGGCAAACGTAGTTAAAATAAATGAATATACAACGCTAATCGAAGCAAATATATTGAAATATAAAATTTTTGGAATGAGAAAGCAGAAAATTATGGAAGGAAAATATTTGGACAAACAACTTGAAAATAACGTACACTTTTTTCATGTACTGTTTTGATTTTTCACCATCGATTTATTTAAGCTACATATTTTTTTAATTTTTATGAATTAAATACAAACCCTTTACATCTGTACATACACATCGACCCTGTTTTTTGACGGCATCCTAATGCAAGGCATACGCCAAATTCCATATTTTATATTCGCATGTAAATATTGATGGCTGGCAGGAGCTGGATGCGAGCAGCCGACAATAGATCTCGATGGCGTGCAATTGGGGAGACCTATGTCCAGCAGTGGATACAGGCTGATGATTATGCTGATGCAAGCTTGTTTATCATTTTGTAGGATCAGTGTTTATTTTAAGTGGTGTCTTTTTACTGGTACTATTGAATTCAAAAAGCTCTTGTTTGCAACGAACTACCTGGATTCCTATTCCCAATCCACTATTTTCCAACTTTTCATCATCATCACTAATTTTAACTTCCTCAAATTATCCCTTCCAATCTCTTAATCCTGCCATTCAAGCTTCCAAAATCGATCAACACAATAACATTGATCAGATTTCGCTAAATTTACTTCAGAAATCTTTTAAGAATGATTCGTTCCATTATAGATTACTTAACGCGAACTTAATACGGAGATTCGGATTTCGTTTTTTCCACAAGACACTGAAATTGGCTATTACAGTTTCACAATGGCTACTTGCCTCAAATTAAAGGGAACAACAGTCGTCGTCAAAATACTATTGAAATATATAAAAGATGAAGGAATGAACTATAGATATCAAAGTAATGTGAATGGCGTGAGCTTAGGAATTATTGGTTTATAATTTTTGCCATATTACCAAATACTGTAGTATTAAATTGCAAAGAATAATATTTTTGAGGACCCCAATATAAGAAAAATATATATCATCTTACTATTCTTTAACTATCTGATATTTTATAAATCCCTCACATCCAATTCAAAACCATACACGTTAAGAGCTTTTGAGCAATTTTCCAAAACTGAAACATGACAAAATCTTTGAAGTAATTCTTTCGAATAATTGTGAAGATTCCAGTATTTCTATATCCGTGTATTGAGCATTATTATCCTGCAGTTTGAGTGCAACAAATGATATTGTAAAAGTACAATACCGTTATAAAACTATAAAGCCAGTTGCAAGCTTGCTCCTATTGGTTTTTAGGACGAAGAAAGGCGAGGAAACGTAGAAAATGCACTTATCGTGTGTATACCCCTTTACAATGTGGCTTTATTTGAAACTAGCTGTTGCCCGCGACTTCGTCCGCGTGGTTAGAAGATATAAGTTAGGAATTTTTGGACAGAAGCCTTCGAAGATGAATATTTTTCCCCTTTTTGCCACCTTTTCCAATGTATCTTCGCTCCTATTAGTTGCAGCGTGATGTTATATCTAGCCTATTATAAAACCTTCCCCGATGAATGGTTTATTGAACACAGAAAGATTTTTTCAATTTAAACTAGTAGTTCCTGTGATTAACGCGTTTAAACAAACAAACATACAAACTTTTCAGTTTTCTATATTAGTATAGAGGTATAGATAATACACGGATGGATAGTAAATTTAATTTCTTTGTGTTGGTATCATAAAGTTTAAATTACAATCTCTGATGCTGAAGGAAGATAATATGTGGGGTAGGATGATATTAAATATTTGTTTACAATATTGCAGGTGTAGTTCGTATACTATACATAGCAAGGTTTTACGTGATGAAGTTCTGTATAGCATCAGTTGGTGACAAGTAAGAGAGGTGTTACCACTTTTTTATTTCCATTCATAAAAGTTACATAGGCAATCACAGAGATTTATTCGCTAGTTTTGGCATTGGCCTATTTTTCTCTAGGAAAAAAGTAGATTAATTGTTTCTTGAATTCCAGCTATCGTTAAATCAAATTTAATCAATTTTGGTTAGGTGGTTTAGTCATAATTGTGTAACAGGCGGACAAAGTAACCAGAACGGTTATATCTAGAGTATTGGCTTATCATAACATACTTTTTCAAAATCTCAGCAATATTTTTCAGTGCTAACAAAATCTAGACTGAACTATTTTTCATTTGAGTCTAGATCGTGATTTATGACTGGTACTACCCCGGTAAATGTTTAACACGTCAAAACCTAACCACTATCATCAATCAGTCAAAAATAGGCTGAAATAGGTTCAATGAGTCTGAGTTAGTGAAAACCGGTAATATTTCATTTTCGTTTACCTTACAGTAAAATATTTGAATGTTTGAGCTATTTTTGTGCTAGCTTTAAGGATTTTTTTGTATGCAATATACTAAGGTTAGGTTAAGCATACCAAGCAGAGGTTCGGAATATGAAGGGTAACCTGAGCTACCGCCTATAAAATGATTCTAAAGTATAATAATCGTTCCCACAAGATATTATCTAATAAAAAGATTCTAATGATAGAAAATTTCAATAATACTTTTCACTACTTGCAATTTATTTTGAAACATAAAACATGCTCTACACTTAAGCCTAAATAGAGTACCTTCTTACATAACAGTCACTATGATTAGTCATACAATAAATTAAGTATACCCTTTGTCGCAAGTGTGCACAACCCCTTAATCCAGCAACTTAGCCTTCGCAACGAGCTCTTAGCATTATTTCGCGTTCCTGCGACAATTTTAATGAGATATTTCTCAATCCCAATTATAAAATGAGTGCTATAAAAAAGTATCGAGTGTTTCAAAAGCAAATCCGGTTAAATCCGTATTGAAAGGAATTATTAACGAATCATCCGTACGAATGTTTATGTTCAAGAATCGGAGCAGGGTGAACGGGTTTAATACGGATCGTTCGTTGTTTGTTTTCTGAGATAATTATTATTGATGCGCATCCAATTATTTACAATTATGAGAGTTCATTTAATTTCCTCTTTTACGTTTACATTATTTTCTCCAAAAGATTGTGAGACTCGAATATCGAAATTGTACGTAAGAATGTGTTAATTTAATTGATTCTAAAAATTAACATATTTACATTCACAATCGTGTACCCGTGATAATGATTAATTTTGAAATGGGTACATCGCTAGCCTACGAGCTATTTAATAGGGCCGAATAAAACACTAGGTATCTAGGTAGGTAGGAATGTATGTTTTACATTTAAAAAAATGTAATATATGTTTAGTAGGCAGATAAAATATTGATTACAATCAATAGAGTACAAAATAAAATAGAGTCCAGTAAAAGTTACTTCTGCCATCGATATTAGGTAGTAAATTATCTTATTAAAAAAAAAACGAATATATATTTACGAAATAGTTAAATATGGGAAGAAATAAAACAATAATAAGGCAACAATTTATCATTACTACAGAAAAATATACTTCTTTTACGAAGTATATTTTTTCTATAACAATGTCAACAAAACTAGATAATTGGTTTTACAAATGATTGGATACAATCGATTTAATCCCAATCAATTAGTATTACGCTACGGTGTGACAACGTCCAAACCGAATTTCCATAATGCTTAGTTATAATAACTATCGTGAAACTGATTCATTATTAAAAGATGTAACGGTTTACTCACGCGTATTTATCGGGGTGCCCGACTAGCGATCAGTTCGACTCGCTCACCCGCCGCGGCGCCGCGTCAGCTCATGGTTAAAGACGAATGAGAATACGTGTGAGTAAACCGTTACATCATTTAATAGTGAATCAGTTTCACGATAGTTATTATAACTAAGCATTGTATTTTGTCATATATGATTGTTTCATTTTGAAGAAAATTATGAATCACCTAGCATTTTAATTTGAGGGTATTAATGCTTTCACATTAATATATGTCTATATAAGCGATATATGTGATATAAGCGATAGCCAAGTCGAGATGTCCTTTGAACTGCATAGGCAAAAGTCGTAGGTTCAAATACCATGACACGCCAATATCCTATCGAATTGCTGTGCATATTACAAATAAATTATCACTTTTTCAAACCGATGAAGGAAAACGTCGAGAAAATGTGCAAAAGAAGTGTTTCTTCTGCATTGTTATCGTTAACTGTTGGATGAAACGTAGTTCGCCGGGACAGCTAGTTAATATCATTATTCTTGACCTTAAACCACATTCACTCAACCTTCTCCAACTATATCACGATCTTCCAGACTGAAAACTGACACAAATGATCCCATTTCCAGGGTACACCGTACAAATCGTGTATGGAAATACCTTAAAGCAATTTGGCCGAATCTCCTCAAAATTACGACAACCGGAGGTGACAATTTGTAACCTTGTCGCAAAGTCCTTAATTCAGTTTATGTGCTGTAATAAAATCACCTCGTGACTAGGCTTGAAGTAGTGTTAGTACTCCAGGATAGGCTATTACAAAATTACCATGGATTGCTAGTGTGTAAGCGGGTAATAAAGGTGTTTCTAAAAGGCTTGAGTTTAAACTGTATCCAGATTTTGGAAAGGGAGTGCTGTTTAAAAAAAATATGATTCTAGAACATTCATCGTTCTTTAATAAAATATTTAAAAGCAACTCTGATATCAACTGACACAGTTAGGGGGTGTAACTTTTTTTGTAATACGTGTTGAAACCAATAAATGATTTAATTACTCATTAATTATTAAACTTTGCCAATAATTATAGTAGAAACAACTATTTTAGTAGGAAAATATCCTGCTGTAGAATTTATGATTTAATCAGCTGATTATCTCAAATTGTTCCTTACAACAGCACCAATATTTAAATATGCCCGAAATGTATATAACCCATTGTTCAAGAGTTTCCCCGCAATGCAGTTACAAAGCAATCAAACATCTAACGCAGGCAAACGTCATATCTTAAGCATAAGCGCAATCCCATACAATATACGTCGAGTATTACAAATTCAGTAATTTACTTCCCGATGCCTTTGTGGGGTAGGCAGAAATGTTGCGACATCAACATGGGATTATGGAGGTCGATTCCTACCTAGGTAAGGAGAAGGTAATTAATTGGTTCCTCATTTAAATATTGAAGTCAGCAAAAATTTAATTCGTTTCAGCAGAATTTTCTTGCTTTTGTCATCATCAATAACCAGTAAAAAGATTTCATCATATTCTGTTTGTATAATACCTAACTAACAACTAACTTAATTGTTTTTGCTATATTAAATACCTATGGAGTTTCCTGCCGGTTCTTCTTCATAGAACTGACATTTTGGAAACGCGCACTTAGAGTTAGAAGATCTGTAATCATTACAACAACATTTTGATTTTTGATATTAAATAACAATTGGTGAGTAGTCCCAGCAATTTATCATTCCATTGGACTTTGTAAATTACTAACACTGACAGTAATAATCTAAAAATAAATAAATCTCTTCAATACAAAAGAAAAACAACCTTCTCTATAGTTTTCTCTTACAATTTATTTATCCTGAACATAACCAAAACATTTTTCCATTGACACACCAGCTACAGATTTAATTAAACCGTCCTATCTACGCAAGACCTACATAAAAACAGATTTCTTCCTTTTAATATTACTCTCACGAGATTTTTGGTACAGGGACCTGTATGCTAGGAATTTCGTAGAGTGGAATTCTCTCCCACCCATGACAGACTCGCTACATTCATTAATCTTAGGGAATATAGTGCGATCATTATGGGATTTAGGACATCCTGTTTTATTTATTTTGACTACACAAAATGGGCTAAGTATCTACGCATAGTAGCGATATATGTAAGTCCATCATAAGAGTTCTGGTTAAGGGAATTTCAGGTTTAAAGTTTTTCAATTTCTTAGACTTTTCAGAGAAAGGATGAAGAGGCTAAGGTGTGGTTCAAACAGAAAATATGGCTCCTAGAAATTGTGGAACAATGAAAATATGTAACCTGTATCACATTGCCGAACAGTTATAATATGTTCTTAATTCGTGAGTCTTTTGAATAATTTTAGTCATAATACAAAAGTCACAGACCTCAGTGTTAATTTCAACTTGATACCTCCATGCAATCCTAGAAAGAGTGATATTGATAGTCAGAGAGAGAAACCAAGACAGCCAAATGAACAGCCAGTCGATCGTTTGATTTCCGTTTGAGACAAGAAATTCTAAAAACCAATCCTTACACCAACCTAGTATGATAAAATCAAATTAGTACCCAATAATCCAATTTTAATACGAAAGGGAACCGAAATCTTAATTTTGGAGAATGCTCAAGGGTCCAATCCTCCATGGTTTGTAGGTAAAAGGTATTTGCGAACACCTCCGGGTCTCGTCATATAGTTTTATAGGTCTGTGTAAACTATACAGGGGGTTTAATTAAATACGGCTCACGTAGACCTTCGAATCGGTAGACGCGTCATTTTAATTAATTAATTATTAAGATAGTTAAGTTTTATGTTGGTTTTAATTATGTGATGATGTGATTGTTTTAGTTTATTATAGTGTTTTAGGTATTGAATTTGATGCTTCTGGGAAATTGGTACTTAAGTACGTGTTTTACCTTATTACGCTAAGGATAGACACAAAAGATAGAGTTTATTAAAAAAATATTTTAAACCTCAACACAGGTATGGCTAAACTAAATGCATCAGTGACCTGTTAGTCGTGGGTTCGAATCCTGCGTAATATTTTTTTCTCATCTCGTACACAATTTTACTGCTAATAATCTTTTCATGCGTCTACGCTTAAAGGTGTTTCATGCTTCATCTTCATTCATCTCTTTCTAGTACCTACTTAAGATTTTAGAAAAGAAGATTTCATTTCAACCCCTTCTCCCACCTCAAATTAATATGCACAGAACAACCATATCGAAACAGCAACACCCTAACCCCAGTCCAATAATCTCTTACGGAGGGATCTCAAGTTATTTACACCATCCCAAATTGTCTAATCATTTTACTGTTTTTGACATTGTTTGTATGTCAGTGTACTTAAGTGTCAGTAATTAGTGTTAAGGATGTGCTCACCTGAATTTATGTTTTGTTTATTATAACGTAGGTTAAAGGGGTAGGCAGAGGTGGAGGCATGTTGGTCGAAGATGTACCTTATTGGTTTTGTGGTAAGGATGGAATTTGTTTCATAATGTTGTTGTGAGTATCGATCGTTCTTATGACTATAGGTTTATTAACTTCTGCCTTTATTCATCTATTTGTTTTGCATACGATTTGATTCGCGAAATTTCCGGGTCTTATGTACAGCAGGTAGAAAAAATGGTACGTAAAAAGTTATGGGACTTTGTTTGCTTATGTCTTTTCTAATGTTTCTATGCTTATTCCACTAATCGGGACAATTCCATCAGATCAGAGATAATCGAATTATTTGTTCGCTGTTTTGTTATAAAAAGAACATTGCATTAATTATTTGTAAGTAGTTTACTTAAATTACTGAATAACTCTCTACTTCTCTTTAAAAACATCTTCTTCGTTCGTTTTTCATTACTTAAATTTGATTCCCATCTCTTTCATCTCATGTTTTTCATCTCCCTCTTGCCATGACCTCACTTAGCAACATTGCAATATACTACCAGCAATATCACAATTGCTCTGAAACACTAGATCACAAGCATATTATACATCTGTCACAGTTCTACCAACAACTTTTTGCGCTATCGTTCCTAGGACAGAATTCTGCAATTCAAGCAAGCTCTGCAAGCTAGCCTATCATACTAATACTTATAGCATATATACTTATAGTATTATATACACTTATAGTATTATTATGATAGGCTAGCTGTTGCCCGCGGTTCCACCTGCTACAGATCGAAAATGATCAGACAGGATCATAAAATCGTGACAAAATTCCTGTGTCAATCCTGGTTTTAAACTATCTGTGTACAAAGTTTCGTCTAAATCCGTTCAGTGGTTTTTGCGCGATAGAGTATTAGTAAACACCATACTTACAAACCATAGTAACGATCTCGTTGCCCAATTTATAAAGATTCTATCTAATTGGTAGAAAAAAATATACCTTGTTATGAAAAATGATATCGTTAGCAAATTGATATGATTCTCAAAACTCAATAATAAGAGAAAATGCTTAGTTTCGTAGTAACAAGAAAAATATACAAACAAATAACAATACAAACAATTATATTAAATAGGATTAGCCTCAAGCGAAATATTAGAATATATTTCAATTTTTTATACGATTTATCTCATTTATGTAACATAATTTTGTTTTTTCTTTAGGTATTTTTTCATTTTATGACAGTTTTAATATTTATTAATTATATATGTCTGTACATTTCCCATTGCTGGGAAAATCTTTAAAAGAACCGTAAACTTGCTATCTTTGAACTGTCTAATTTTTCTTTGGTATCACCTTTTCAATACTCTTTATTAAGAAAGTGAAAGAAATCACAATTAAGAAAGATACAATTAATAAATATTTCTTATGTTCTTCTAATATTTATCACAAAGACAAAACAAGTACAAAAGTACGAATAAATAGTCATAATACTTAGAAATAAATCACATGAAATTAATATTGTTTACTAAAAGAATTAGACATCGTACACAATGCAACAAAATTCTCCAACACTTGATATTTTTTGTCCATACGTACTCATAACTAACGTGTATCCATCTGCCAGTCCTTTTCCAACTATGTTGGAGTCGGCTTTCAGTCTAGGTTCATTGCAGGATGTAGCTGTCAGCATCTACCAAGGAACTTGCCTATCTGACCTCCTTAACCCAGCTACCCGGGCTATTCGATCCTCCTTGGTGAGACCGCCATATTCTTATCCTATGATTGATTTACCTGGTGACAAGATTGAACCGCACGTAGGTCTCTGACGTGGCTTAACATCTTTGAAAAAATCTCAGGTGAAACCTTCTCTCATGACGTTTTCCTCTCAGATTTTATCTAGTGATAATTGTTTTTTTTTTAAACGACACCCTCATTAAGGAACTTTATGACTATGTCGCGGGGGCTTTCAAAAAAAATTTAATCACATGCACAATGACACTCAGACTCAGAAGTGATCGACGAACGCTTGTCCTGAGTCTGCGTGTTGCACGTGATTTGTATGTTAGCGATACAACCGCGACACAAAATTCCTAAGCGTGAGTAGTTTTTAGTAGAAAAGAAAAACCAAATGACCATCCGTTCTTAACAAGTCATATAAATTGTTAACTTGCCATATTAAAAAATTAAATAAAAAAAAACATTGATCCGTTTCGGGATTTGAACTTACAACCATTGACTTGGCAGTCCAACAGTCATAGCACTTAGCTATCACAGCTTAACTAAGCAAATACATTTATTAATGGCTAATCACTCGACTACGCTACGAACCAAATCAATACCTATACATGAAACCTCTTTATTCAAAATCGTACTTTGACAATCCATTAAAAACTCTATTCCAAACACTTACGATTCAAAATGGGTCAGCACGAAAAATACACGACCAAAGCGATGTTTACACTCCGAAACACGACACGTTTGTATCAAAAAGCGTACAGTTTTAAAAATCGTTAAACCATGCCGCTACTGGCTTTCTGCTTTGTTTTGGTTCCGTACATTTTGATTTTTGCAAAGGAAACAGATGTTTTGCAGAAAAAGGGTTTTAGCGCTGAGCAATGGACATTGGAAGTACTAATTATCTTACGTTTGTAAAAGTGTAGACAGTTATGTGTTGTTGTTTTCGTATTAGTGTTATGTAAATAACATTTTACTTGGTCTAATTTTATAAAATGGACCATCAAATAGTCAATTTTGAAATATTGTTGTAATAAGTTACAAAATTATTTCAAAATTTATTATCCTAATGTAACCAGAACTTTTCTAGTGCCGCTATTTAAAAAACATCGGCGTCGATAAGAATTCGTGGTTAGACGAACACTAAAATACACTTACCTAAACCAACACATACCAAAACATTTAACCATAAAAGGCACATATGTAATCTCAGCAAAAATACTCAGCTAACCGAACAAAGATCTGTACAATAAGCAAAGAAAGCATAAGCATTGTCCAAACTAAATATAATAGCAGATACAAAGTGCTAAATAAGAAAGACTCGGGCTATAGGCGCTTGTGGGCAATCAAGGGCTGTGGATGGCTACACAGACTGGCCGAAGATGTAGGTTCACTAGATGTGGTAAAAGCGTGGTTAGAGATAGTACTTCGACTTGGAATATACGAGAAAGCGTTAGTGTGCTGAGGATGGTAGGACTCATAAGGATTTATGCAGGGTGCATGTGAACTGTGTCTGAATAAAATAGGTATATACTTCAAACAAATACCACTAAGTGTAACTTAATATTTTTTTATGGAGTCAAATGAAAGAAGTACCCAACAAAATCGGTTCAACTGATCCGAAGCTAAGAGGTAACAAACATTAAAACATCGAAAATTGGATAAATTATATCGCTTTAACATGTCAAGATGACGATGTATTGGTGGTCAGGGATATTGACGACTCAGGTAAATGAAAGTAGTAGTTTGCTCTGCTCGTTAACTAGTCTCATTCGAATTGAATTCTAACCAAATTAAGACTTACACATATCTATGCATAAGGAAGGTATTAGATATCCAATAAGATTGATTTTTCATATAAATATATTACTTAAAAACTTACAGATATTTATTACTAATACTCAAAAACATTTTCTATTCCTAAACCAATGCCACATCTAGTAGTTCTTATTCCCTGTCAATACAAGTGAGCTTGTTATTAAAAAAAGCCCAGAACAATCAGAGTCCAACCCAGCGCGCTCATTTTATACACGTATCCAATTACGTGGTGCGAACTGTACCTATTGTACTTATGTTGTACAGTCGGCGCACAACGCGGTTTTCTTGAGTTTTTAGACTTCTGATGTTGGGTGTACAATTGCGAGATTCGTTTGTAGCTGGTATCATAGTATCAAGTATCATACATTCAGGACTTGATTTGAAGAATGTATTTTCATTTTAAATAGCTCTTCAGTGTGTGAAGACGGGAGTATTTAGGTAAGTCTTATACCTGAATACGTGTGCTGAAAAGCGTGTGCATAGGACAGAAGTAACTCATGCTAATCGAAGTTGAATTCGTCATATGGCCAGTATTGTGGCCAGTATTGCAGTTTATAGCGAGAGAAAAGGAAGCCAGATATATTGTCGTAAGTTACGAAACTGTTTACTTTCCCATAAGAATGTTATCAGTTTGAAAATGATATGCTATTAGACAATATCTTATGATGATCAAAATTTGTACGAGAGAGGGGGTGTTCATTAACATGCTGAGGCGTCATGTCATTTAATCGAATTACGATAAAAAATACTTGCTATCTCTATCTTAAATATAAAAGCTTGAGTCTCGAGCAAAATGTATATGGCCCAAAAATCAATTTCTAAGTCAATTACTTAATTATACAACGTGTCCCAAAATTCAACGATAAGCCGGCGCCAAAAGGTAGACCTGCTCATGAGTACATAAGGAAAAATAATAAAAAAAATATAGCTAGTTTTTTTTTTTAGTTACAAGGAAAATTTAGAATTCCTTTGAAATTTTACACCCATCATGATATTTTGAACGACCACGATGACAATTTCTCAAATATGCTTAAGATTTTTTTTTATCTTATACCTAAATAGTGCTATTATACACCACAACTCTTAAAAACACCAAATTGCCCGCAGTTTTTACACAAAAAACGTTCAAAATCATTTTTTTCCCTAAAATTATGAAATATTTTTACTCTTAGTGTACTTTGACTCATGGTCTTGTAAAAAAAAAGTATGGACACCACTATGGCAAGTTGTTTTTAAAATTGGCGCAACTAATCAAGATTCTAAAAAGGTATAATACTCCAAAATAACTGGCCACAAAAAAAAAATATGTCTACCATTTGTAAACAATACCCAAATTCATTAATTGTTCATGTTGTTAGTAATAAATATTATAATGTTCCAAAAATGAATAAAACAATGGAAACTATTTTTGTAATTAATTTATTAAATAATTAACATTACAGTAAATGTTCAAACTGTTTTCCTCCGGCGTTAATACAGGCACGACATCGCCTTAAAAAGCACCTTTTTATCTTTCTTGCATATCTTCTTGCATTGATATGTGCCGCAGTCTGAGTTATTTCATGCCGAAGCTCATCTAATGTCGCAATCGGTTTCGCGTAGACCCTGTCTTTGAGACAACCCCAATAAAAAAAGTCCAGGGGGTTTAGGTCGGGTGATCGGGGTGGCCATAAGATAGGACCAAGTCGCCCGATCCAACGCCCCGGGAACTCTTGGTCTAGGTATTGTCTCACAGGACTAGCGTAATGAGCTGGGCAACCATCATTTTGAAACCACATATTTTGAAGGTCACTTAAGGGGACGTCTTCTAGTAATTCTGGCAAATTATTTTGTAGAAAGTTCAAATAACTGTCCCCATCCAAGTTTCCTTGTAATTCAAAAGGCCCAATCACTTTTCCATTTAATATTCCCGTCCATAAATTAACCTTAAATTGATATTGGGATTTCTCTTGTCTCATCACATGTGGATTCTCATTGCTCCAGCTGTGTAGGTTGTGAAGATTTAAATAACCATCTTTCTTGCAGGTTGATTCATCCGACCATAATATTTTTCCCAGGAACTGAGGGTCTTCCCGGTGCTTTTGAAGCATCACACGACAAAATGCGATTCGCAGTGGATAGTCCCGAGGTAGCAATGTTTGCACACGTCTGTAATGATAAGGGTGCAATCGGTGACGTTTTAAAATTCGATGTGCTGTACTTTTTGGGATTCCCGTAGTTGCTTCTATGGCACGTACTGAGGTAGTTGAATCAATGTTTATTTCATTGAGAACTTCTTCATCACATTCCGATCTAGGTCTTCCAGCGTTTCTTCTAGCTGAAGGCAAACGACCCTCCGAAAACGCTTGATGCACATTAATAAATACTCGATAATCAGGATATCTTTGAGCGTTCGGGTACCTTTCTCGATACAGTCTGCTCGCAGCGTTAGCATTACACCGACATTCGCCATAAATGAGGTGCATGTTAGCGTATTCTACCGACGTGTATGGTAGCGGCATGATAACGCGTAACAGCCCAAAATACGGCAAAAGTCCAAATCACAAAACAATGTCACAGTCCAAAATAATGCCAGGTCAGTTCAGTTCACAGATCACTTAAATTCAGTCCAAAATGTAAAGCCAAAAGTCGTTAGTACGAGAGCTACGTCAATTGAATACGGATATGCGCAAGCAATACGGAGGAGCAGAGCGTACTGACTTGCTGAGAACATGATCTCTCTACTTGAATTATTGTCATACAACAATATACCTATCTATCCCTCTCTACCTTACACATCTCGCTATCTCTCTCTCTCTCTCTAAATTTTGAATGTTATCGTACATTCCATTAAAATTCTAGGAATTTGCAACATCTGGCTAATTTTGTACAAAAAGTAAAAGTGATTTCTACGAATAAGAACAATTGAGAAATTTGGGTATTGTTTACAAATGGTAGACATATTTTTTTTTGTGGCCAGTTATTTTGGAGTATTATACCTTTTTAGAATCTTGATTAGTTGCGCCAATTTTAAAAACAACTTGCCGTAGTGGTGTCCATACTTTTTTTTTACAAGACCATGAGTCAAAGTACACTAAGAGTAAAAATATTTCATAATTTTAGGGAAAAAAATGATTTTGAACGTTTTTTGTGTAAAAACTGCGGGCAATTTGGTGTTTTTAAGAGTTGTGGTGTATAATAGCACTATTTAGGTATAAGATAAAAAAAAAATCTTAAGCATATTTGAGAAATTGTCATCGTGGTCGCTCAAAATATCATGATGGGTGTAAAATTTCAAAGGAATTCTGAATTTTTCTTTAACTAAAAAAAAAAACTAGTTATATTTTTTTTATTATTTTTCCTTATGTACTCATGAGCAGGTCTACCTTTTGGCGCCGGCTTATCGTTGAATTTTGGGACACGTTGTATATGACTTTGAGAGGTTAGACGACCATTACATCTGAAAGAATAAAAACAAATGTAACATAAATATATACAACAATGAATCTGTAATGCCTTACTACATGTAGCAACACCTGTCAGTCTATTATTTAGACTTAAGACTGCACGGATAGCCGAGTGGTTGAGGTCACCACGCCAAACCTGCTGTGCGCGACGCAGCACGGGTTAGATCCCTGACTCATAGTGACTAATACCACTCGCATTTCCGTCCAAGGATCTCAAGGAACCCAGAGTATTCAAAATTGTTGAAAGGTGAAATTAAATAGAAACACACAGAGCTCTTCCTTTCTCCTACCATAATGCTGTGCCCTATGGGGTCCATAATTGATCATTGTACCTGAAATTACCACCTGTAACTACATTATGGAAGCAATAAAGTATTGAGTGTTGAGTAAATATATGTAAAATTAAACATGGGTCACCAACCACCCAACTTATAATATCAACTTCCGCAGAAACCGTATAAGCTCTTCAAGTTTCTAAGTCAGCAAAATTCATGTTTCCATATAAATCCACAAATTCAAGATAATCACAAAGACTACATAAGTAAACATGTTCTTACATTAGAGGAACATTAAGGGCATCCCGGGATAGGATCCAGGTAATATCTTTCACGGGAACAGCGCCAGGTTAGAAGGACCCATCAGGGGTGAGAGTTCCTTAAGATTTGGTGGGACGAGAGTGATGAGAGGGGTCTTGTTAGAGTGGACGAGTGGATAGATTGAGGTTGGTGGAATATACGGAGCGGCGTTTTGTTTTAAGGCGCTTAAGAATGTCTTGTTTTATAGATTTTCTGGTAATGAGTGACGTAGTATTTTATTCATTCTGTGATAATGTTTAGATAGTTTCAAAAACTTTTGGGTCATCGTCAGGCATGGTCGGGTAAAATATTGTTTTGGAGTAAAGTTGCTTTAAATAACAGGTAAAATAGTGAAGATTTTATGGCTGAAAACACCATTTCTTATGTTGAATAGTAGAAAACCTTCACAGAAATTAAATTAAATCAATATATCAATATAATTGAATAGACACTTGTTTGAAATGCAAAAATTAAATACCCCCAATATGTGTAGTATGTAGTCTACTGTAGTTCTGAATGACACAGATATTTTTTTTCACACAATCGCAGCGGTACCGTTTCAACTCTCCTACCGTATGTTTCCTCCACCTCATCTCGCCTCCTGTCCATCGTATCTTGGCACCTAGTACTCTTGACATCCCCCATAATGAGGCACTAACGTCTTGTTCAAACACTGAATTATGAAACAAAGGAGAGATAATTATTAATATTTTTATATGGTAATCAATGCCTTCTCCGTGTATACTATGATGCCTACGGACTATAGTGGAAGTTTCAAGGCTAATATTATTATAACTATGTAATTTAATTTTATGATTTACAAAAAAATACTTATTATTTATTTATTTGGTACATTATACAGGGTGTTGAAATGATGACTCCTCATATTTTAAAGGCCAATCTCTATAGGTACATGGAAATAAACAAATTTCTATAACAAATAAAAAGTTAATTCTCAAAAACAAAATGAGGTTACCATAAACCTAAAAAAAAAATTGTACGAGAGGTCCGTTTTTATCCTTTATTTAGTTAATTTCGATAAACACAAGTGGTATCGAAAACATACGCCATTTATATTTTACCATCTTCTCTCTATCTAATATATAAAATTCCCGTGTCACGATGTTAGTTACCGTACTCCTCCGAAACGGCTCAACCGATTTTTACCAAATTTTATATTCAATAGGTCTGAGAATAGACCAACATCTATTTTTCATACCCCTATGTGATAAGGGTTGCTCGCAGTAAAAAAAAATATTTTATTTTTTGGACAAAATTGTTTACTTTTTTTATAATGTGGCATTAAAAATACATACAATTAGAAATAATTTACTAGGCAAAACAACGTTTGCTGGGTCAGCTAGTATTGTATAGAAGTAAACATATTTTTTAATATCATCCATTAGCCATATTTAGTAACCCTCTTTTCAAAAACTACAAGAAATAGCCAATGATAATAAAAACCAGTCCATCATATCCTTAGATTCTCTTCATCCAGTTTCCACATGATTTGACATCTTTTAGCAGAATCACTCCCTAATGGATGTCTAGAGGACGGTTTAAGTTCCAAACGGTCGAAAAACGTAAAAACTGCTGATTCAGATCTGATACGATTTAAAAAGGAGAACAGACTTTTTATGGAACACAAAATAGCTTTATATTAGTTAATTTAGTTCACAATTCTAGGAAAGGAACATCTATTTATTAGAAAGTCTGTAATTACAAGCGCGGAGAGTTCGAAAGTTCTGGAAAATTTCTACTTTGTAAACAAACAGCTGGATCTTAAAGGTAAGTTAGTCTTAAGGTGTATTTAAAAAACTTTTCTATTATTAAGACCTAAAGGAGTCTAAACAAAACCTAAAAGAGTCCTGTTATACGAAAATGAACTTTATTACTAGGCGGTTAATTACCATTATCCAAATAAGTTAAAATAATCAGGCCACATTTTTCAAGAATAGATTAGCAGTGGAACTTGTTATTGGAATTTGAACTTTAATGATAAAACACAGAGTCTATTATGCTATAAAATGATTTAGATAGTTTTATTTATATGAAAGCCTCGACATCGTAGGAATATAAACCTTATTCCTTTAACATAAAACACTATTTAACGATAAACGATGATCCAATAATTGTAGAAATATTTTTAACAATAAAATCCCATTGTTTTCGATTTCCTTTCATTTTTATTTATTCAGTACCTATTTCATATTAAAATTTGATTTTAAATAAGAAATAAAAAAATATTCAAATAAGGAATCAGAAAACCAGCCGGCTACGACTAATTCAACTTATTTGTGCGCGTGGGGCTATGTGTGCGTGCAATAGAATATTTTTTGTGTGAGTGACACACTTCATGTGTGTGTTACTCAGCTGTGTATACTATGTCACTGTATATAAATAATAATATTGGCCTACAAGGCTTACCCATACATGGTACCAGGCGTAAAGATGAGATGAGTAGACAATACAAATTTTACACCAAATTTGTGACGTCATTGAATATTTATACGTACACACAGAAAAACATTGAATACCTTATTAAAATTTAGTCTCCCTGTTTATATAATTTCAAATAATTCACCCTTATTGTTTCAACATTAAAGCTCAAAATCGTTTACACATTCCACGAAATATTTATGTCAACAACTTTAATTAATGCAGTTTTAGTTAACCTTATGTTTAAAGCTATAAGGTTGAAAATCGCTTGTATTGTTGTATAATAAAATTGTAAGGATTAATACGATAAGTTGTGGAGTTCAATCACGTAGTTATAATGATCGTGGGATTGTCTAACACTATCGCGTTACTATGGTTATTATTTATTGTGGAAACTGCATCTTGCTAATAACAAGGTAATAACAGTTAAGCATTTACAATGTTCTGTCTAACTGGCAATGAATTAAACAGTGCTGTGTTCTTTAGTGGGTGGTTTGAAACCGAAAATTCAAGTAAAACGCAAAATTATTAACATACACCCTCCTTTTGACAGTATAGTTATAATTAAACACTAAACAGCGCTGGTTTTTTTTCAAAATTACTATACACACTTATATCTTCTTCTAATATATAAAATTCCCGTGTCACGATGTTAGTTACCGTACTCCTCCGAAACGGTTCGACCGATTCTTATGAAATTTTGTATACATATTGGGTAGGACTGAGAATAGAACAACATCTATTTTTCATACCCTTAAGTGGCAAGGGTTGCCCACACTAAAATTTATTTTTTTATTTTTTGGACGAAGTTTTTTGTTTTTTCTTTTTTTATAAAGTAGCATTAAAAATACATCCAACTAGATATAATTTATTCGGCAAAACAACGTTTGCTGGGTCAGCTAGTTAAAATATATAATTGAAACCATTTATTAAAATATATAATTGAAACCATTTAAAATAATGTACCGGGCCCTAGTCTAATAAGTTGTGTTAAACCATATTTAAATAAAAAAAAACATTTCACCCACACCACGCCTAAAACAAGCAAAAACCATTTTCAAATCCAAAACCACCGTCAGCAAAACAGAAAAGCTAGACGGAGTGAACGAAAGCAATAAAAATATATAATAAAACCAGTATACATAATGAAGTGGAGGTGAATCAGACCCAAATGTATTCTTTTGATATTTAAATGATCGACTAATGAAATGATCCCGCGGGACTCGCTCTAGGCTGTAGCGTCAGAAGAGAAAGCTATAGAGAAATACCGCCATCTTTTTTTATCTAGCCTACTGTGTTCCACATTTGGGCAAAGGCCACACCTAAATCAGTACACTACCACAGATAATATTTACTTCGACTTTTTGTAACTGGCTACCCTGAGAAGAAACGTCGCAACCAAAAGGGACAAAGTAGGGGATCATCGCCTTTTTTAAGTTAAGACAACGAACTGTAATTATTATTATTTAACTAAAATATATATCCTAAATACTTTTTTACTCAAAAATATTTAATTCCGTGCAACATATAAGACTGAATCAACAATGAAAAAAAATAGGTACATTTATAAATTAAAATAATTATTTTTCCGAACGTTTCTTTGCAATCCGTACATTCGATTCGAAGTTAAAAAAGTTCGGTTATAGTGGTTTTGTTCTTGGTGATTATTGTGATGTAGATTAGGTGACAGACAATTGAACGCAAATGGCAATCGAAACGAACGTTCGGCAGTGTTCGGCACCATTCGGCAACGTTCGGCTCGCGTTGGTGGTGAATGCGATCCGAATAAACCCGTATAAAGATATATGCGTATAAAAAAAACTTCAATAGTTTAAAAAAAGCGACAAAAGCGTCATTTTTTAATCTTTGTATCGTGGATTTCACAAACATTCAAGTCACATGCACAAACACACCCAGACGCACAACAAGCTTTCGTGAATGAAACAAATACTTGTCCTGCGCAGGGCTCGAACACGCGTCACGTCACACTTAGTGGATTTCGCGTGGTGAACTTAATACCGTGCGTCTATCCAATCGTCAATCGTATTTCAAAATATTTTGATGTTTTTTTATTTCATTACATTTTTGGCGGAACTGTTACTTTTTTTTAAACATTACTCGTAAATTATACGACATGTGCTGTGATATTTTTCCCCCAACCATCATCACGATTGCCCCTAAAACTAGTTTTCTTCATATTATTCTCACGATTTTTTTTTCAAAATTCATATCTATACTTCTATACTATCTATACTAATATATAAAGCTGAAGAGCTTGTTTGTTTGTTTGAACGCGCTAATTTCAAGAACTACTGGTTCAAATTGAAAAAAATATTTTTGTGTTGAATAGACCATTCATCGATGAAGGTTTTAGGCTATATACCATCACGCTGCGACTAATAGGAGCGAAGAAACAATGGAAAATGTGGAAAAAAACAGGGTAGGTATAAATCATAATTTATATAATATCTTTTAACCACGCGGACGAAGTCGCGGGCAACAGCTAGTGTTATATAAGTACAAACATACACGTACACGCATACCCTATAAAATGACACTCATTTTGACAGACATCTAAAAAAATGCCGTTGGAATATTCCTACTCATTTCTACTAAAAAAGAATTGGAAAGTCCGTCTGAATACAGATGTTATTTTACTGCGACTGCAGAGAAACACGTTTTCCAATTAAAAATGAATTAAAAACAAAACGTAGTTGTCTGTTTTGTACTTTCTCGTTGTGAAATTAATTTTCTTATTCACTGCTGTACAAAGGATGTTTCAATAAACTTGTTTTTAAATAACCAAAGCTTTGTAATCAGGCTGTAGAGAATAAAAAATTTATAATAATGAGTTTTTAATGTTTTCAGGTAAAAATCTAGGAGCATTCTGGCTGAGCTACAATTGCACAAGTCGATTAGAGGTTAAGCGACGCTTGAAACGGTCGGTCCGTGGATAGGGGACCATCTATGTCATAACAAGTTCCGTTGTTTTGTGCGGCACATTATAGTGTGGGTTCCGGCTGTTGGTTATACATGTTCACACCTACTTAGAACAACAGTAGTAACAGACTGACAACAATTCTTACTAAGGGATATCGTGTTGCCCAGGTAACTGGGTTGAGGAGGTCAGATAGGCTCCTTGTAAAACACTGGTACTTAGGTGCATCAGCTAAGACTAGTCATAGCTAGGCTAGGCTGATGATGAGCCCTTATAAAATGATTCAAATTCAAGGACAAAGGACAATTCCACTTTTGACAACTGGTTGAAAACAGTTTTAAATTTGGGATCGGCCATTTTTTGTTCAACACTTTTGAAAGATACTATTTATCTCACAAAAAAATAAACACCACGGGACGAACTTAAAAATAGGTATCTTAAATAAAAGTAAGTATGAATATGAAAGCTTTTTCTTTTAAATCCAGCTAAAAAAAAACACCATAACATTTTTTTGGCAAAAACAAACCTTTTTTGATTCCCACCTATCCAATTTTTTTCAGAAAAAAGCACGCTTACCTGTAAAAGATAAAAAATATTTGTTTTGTAAAAATAATTTAGAATATGTTATGTTTAATTATCCTAAAAATAACGAGATTTTTAATACTTTGGTAATATTTTTGGACAAAGTACCCGTGCGTATGCGTGGGTGATTAAAATAATATTTTGTAGGTTGATAAAAAATAAAATTGTAATTTTGTTTCCGGGGAACGATAACACACATTTTAGGTGTTTTGTTTGATATTAAATTGGTACTTAAAATAATAAGATATATTCCGCACATTTTTTCTCAAAACCCTTACTACGAATAAGTTATTTTTTGCAATAATCTGTATTCTATAGGTACATTATACTTGTGCCTAAATTCTACGTGAAGATAAAATTGAATAACAGGTTTGTGTTACTCAGTGTTGCCAGCAGTAAATTTATGAAAAAATATGTAACCAGGATACGGGACGTGTCACATGTAAATGTTGTGTTTTGGTGTTTTGGGAAACATGCTGTATATTATCATATTTTGTATTCGACGCGTTTCGCACAAATGTATGTTATAGTTATGTATTTGCAATAGAAACATACATTTATGTTCAAGAACATAACCCTCTTTTTTCCAGTGGGATCAAAACATTGTTGGCACATACATACAACATATTCCTAAAGTAATAAAAAAAACCGTTACTCAAAATTCATGAAACGGATTTTTCAATAAGATTCGATCTTCAAAATCGATAATTTGATTTATAAAATCTAAGTTTTAGAACGTCACCGCGGGACTGTTCTGGGTGTCAGAGGAAATAGCGCGCGGGGCAAGGGGAGGGGGGCGCGTACTGCGCATGCGTCGACTCCCCGTTTCACCCGCGCACCGCCAGTACGCATGATAACCTTGTGGGGACTGCACGTCATTTTTTTCTGGCAGGTAAGATTTTTTTTTATTGATTTTATGCCTAATATTACTTGTTACATGATTATTTCGTGAAATATAAACATTTGTTTAGCTTATATAGGATATATTTGTATTAATATTATAATTATTTGACTTCGTGGATAACAATTGTTATAGCTGGTCAAGGCTGATATCCATATGAAGATGAACATTCCTAATTTTAAGACTTCGTAGCGTTTAAAGAAAGTTTTTATCAATTATTATAAATTATATAGATAAGTTTTAATGTTATTGATTGAAATGTTTTAGAAAATTGATATTTATTTTTTATTTGTAAAAAAAAAACAGCTTTTTGTCTACCGGGCTGCTTCTGGTGTCACTTTGGACTTATTATTGATTTTAGAGAATATCTACTTAATTAAAAATATGTATTTTTATAGGTAGTAATAATGCCTTTTTGACAACAAATTGTAGTGAATGCGATTTTTTTTTTCACATCATTCCGAAACTTATTGTGTTTTATGTTAGGTACCGAGATTTATTTTGCTACTTAATTTTAAGATTTATTATTATAGTCAAAAACTTTACAGAAAAACATTTGATTTTTTTTCCATTATTATTTAACTAGTCGCATAGACCACCAAATCGGTATTAAAATATTTCAATGCTTTACAGAAACCAACCTTAATTCAAACATGGACACAGAAAGCAGTAATACTAGTCAAGAATACCAAGATATAATAGCAGAAAAACTTTGGACTGTCCAATACATTATCCGTAATTGCGATAAAGCACAACCCCACAAGTCGAAATCCTTAAACAATCTATTATTCCATTTTACTGGTACCACTAATAACAAAAAATATGTAGAACAAATATTAAATGAGTTTCGAGCGAAAATGACGTTTAAAGAATGGCTCGACTCGACCAAAGAGGATCAATCAGACCTAACAGTCTCATACAAAGACATGAGAAAAACAATAACTAATCAATACGTGAATAAATTGAAACTGCCCACCAGAGAGTCAATTTTTTTAGAAATAACTTCACTAGGGTACTTCCTATTCACAAAACAAATTTCTGACCATGATCTGCTAAAAAACGGCTTCAAATGGAGACGACTCCCGAATTTGCCATCAAAATCCAACGAAGACGCAAAAGTCATTGTCGTGGAAGACACCCAACAATTCTTTCGACGGCTTAAATATTTTCACAAAATGAAGGAATTCAGAGATTCAGGAAGAAATATTATACATTTAGAACTTGTTGACGTTAGCAAATGTCATAAAGATGGTTCTCCGAAGAATGTTATAGCCGTGCTAGCAGCTTCACCAAATCATGAAGTTATAAATATTGATAAAAAAGTAAACGATCTTAATGAATGGTTGAAGATCACTTTACACACTGTCCCTGAGAATTCAGTCTTTGTTATTGAACCAAGTGGTCTGGAGTTCAAAGAGATTTGTGAGCTACCCACGA